>NW_027675390.1:0-5000 GCF_965601325.2 Salmo salar
TAGAGGTTTACTGGCTATATGGAACTGTTCTGTAGAGGTTTACTGGCTATATGGAACTGTTCTGTAGAGGTTTACTGGCTATATGGAACTGTTCTGTAGAGGTTTACTGGCTATATGGAACTGTTCTGTAGAGGTTTACTGGCTATATGTTCTGTAGAGGTTTACTGGCTATATGGTTCTGTAGAGGTTTACTGGCTATATGGAACTGTTCTGTAGAGGTTTACTGGCTATATGGAACTGTTCTGTAGAGGTTTACTGGCTATATGGAACTGTTCTGTAGAGGTTTACTGGCTATATGGAACTGTTCTGTAGAGGTTTACTGGCTATATGTTCTGTAGAGGTTTACTGGCTATATGGAACTGTAGAGGTTTACTGGCTATATGGAACTGTTCTGTAGAGGTTTACTGGCTATGGACTGTTCTGTAGAGGTTTACTGGCTATATGGAACTGTTCTGTAGAGGTTTACTGGCTATATGGAACTGTTCTGTAGAGGTTTACTGGCTATATGGAACTGTTCTGTAGAGGTTTACTGGCTATATGTTCTGTAGAGGTTTACTGGCTATATGGAACTGTTCTGTAGAGGTTTACTGGCTATATGGAACTGTTCTGTAGAGGTTTACTGGCTATATGGAACTGTTCTGTAGAGGTTTACTGGCTATATGTTCTGTAGAGGTTTACTGGCTATATGGAACTGTTCTGTAGAGGTTTACTGGCTATATGGAACTGTTCTGTAGAGGTTTACTGGCTATATGTTCTGTAGAGGTTTACTGGCTATATGGAACTGTTCTGTAGAGGTTTACTGGCTATATGGAACTGTTCTGTAGAGGTTTACTGGCTATATGTTCTGTAGAGGTTTACTGGCTATATGGAACTGTTCTGTAGAGGTTTACTGGCTATATGGAACTGTTCTGTAGAGGTTTACTGGCTATATGGAACTGTTCTGTAGAGGTTTACTGGCTATATGTTCTGTAGAGGTTTACTGGCTATATGGAACTGTTCTGTAGAGGTTTACTGGCTATATGGAACTGTTCTGTAGAGGTTTACTGGCTATATGGAACTGTTCTGTAGAGGTTTACTGGCTATATGGAACTGTTCTGTAGAGGTTTACTGGCTATATGGAACTGTTCTGTAGAGGTTTACTGGCTATATGGAACTGTTCTGTAGAGGTTTACTGGCTATATGGAACTGTTCTGTAGAGGTTTACTGGCTATATGGAACTGTTCTGTAGAGGTTTACTGGCTATATGGAACTGTTCTGTAGAGGTTTACTGGCTATATGGAACTGTTCTGTAGAGGTTTACTGGCTATATGGAACTGTTCTGTAGAGGTTTACTGGCTATATGGAACTGTTCTGTAGAGGTTTACTGGCTATATGGAACTGTTCTGTAGAGGTTTACTGGCTATATGTTCTGTAGAGGTTTACTGGCTATATGGAACTGTTCTGTAGAGGTTTACTGGCTATATGGAACTGTTCTGTAGAGGTTTACTGGCTATATGTTCTGTAGAGGTTTACTGGCTATATGGAACTGTTCTGTAGAGGTTTACTGGCTATATGGAACTGTTCTGTAGAGGTTTACTGGCTATATGGAACTGTTCTGTAGAGGTTTACTGGCTATATGGAACTGTTCTGTAGAGGTTTACTGGCTATATGGAACTGTTCTGTAGAGGTTTACTGGCTATATGTTCTGTAGAGGTTTACTGGCTATATGGAACTGTTCTGTAGAGGTTTACTGGCTATATGTTCTGTAGAGGTTTACTGGCTATATGGAACTGTTCTGTAGAGGTTTACTGGCTATATGGAACTGTTCTGTAGAGGTTTACTGGCTATATGGAACTGTTCTGTAGAGGTTTACTGGCTATATGGAACTGTTCTGTAGAGGTTTACTGGCTATATGGAACTGTTCTGTAGAGGTTTACTGGCTATATGTTCTGTAGAGGTTTACTGGCTATATGGAACTGTTCTGTAGAGGTTTACTGGCTATAATGTTCTGTAGAGGTTTACTGGCTATATGGAACTGTTCTGTAGAGGTTTACTGGCTATATGGAACTGTTCTGTAGAGGTTTACTGGCTATATGGAACTGTTCTGTAGAGGTTTACTGGCTATATGGAACTGTTCTGTAGAGGTTTACTGGCTATATGGAACTGTTCTGTAGAGGTTTACTGGCTATATGGAACTGTTCTGTAGAGGTTTACTGGCTATATGGAACTGTTCTGTAGAGGTTTACTGGCTATATGGAACTGTTCTGTAGAGGTTTACTGGCTATATGTTCTGTAGAGGTTTACTGGCTATATGTTCTGTAGAGGTTTACTGGCTATATGGAACTGTTCTGTAGAGGTTTACTGGCTATATGGAACTGTTCTGTAGAGGTTTACTGGCTATATGGAACTGTTCTGTAGAGGTTTACTGGCTATATGGAACTGTTCTGTAGAGGTTTACTGGCTATATGGAACTGTTCTGTAGAGGTTTACTGGCTATGAACTGTTCTGTAGAGGTTTACTGGCTATATGGAACTGTTCTGTAGAGGTTTACTGGCTATATGGAACTGTTCTGTAGAGGTTTACTGGCTATATGTTCTGTAGAGGTTTACTGGCTATATGGAACTGTTCTGTAGAGGTTTACTGGCTATATGGAACTGTTCTGTAGAGGTTTACTGGCTATATGGAACTGTTCTGTAGAGGTTTACTGGCTATATGGAACTGTTCTGTAGAGGTTTACTGGCTATATGGAACTGTTCTGTAGAGGTTTACTGGCTATATGGAACTTCTGTAGAGGTTTACTGGCTATATGGAACTGTTCTGTAGAGGTTTACTGGCTATATGGAACTGTTCTGTAGAGGTTTACTGGCTATATGTTCTGTAGAGGTTTACTGGCTATATGTTCTGTAGAGGTTTACTGGCTATATGGAACTGTCTGTAGAGGTTTACTGGCTATATGGAACTGTTCTGTAGAGGTTTACTGGCTATATGGAACTGTTCTGTAGAGGTTTACTGGCTATATGTTCTGTAGAGGTTTACTGGCTATATGGAACTGTTCTGTAGAGGTTTACTGGCTATATGGAACTGTTCTGTAGAGGTTTACTGGCTATATGTTCTGTAGAGGTTTACTGGCTATATGGAACTGTTCTGTAGAGGTTTACTGGCTATATGGAACTGTTCTGTAGAGGTTTACTGGCTATATGGAATGTTCTGTAGAGGTTTACTGGCTATATGGAACTGTTCTGTAGAGGTTTACTGGCTATATGGAACTGTTCTGTAGAGGTTTACTGGCTATATGGAACTGTTCTGTAGAGGTTTACTGGCTATATGTTCTGTAGAGGTTTACTGGCTATATGGAACTGTTCTGTAGAGGTTTACTGGCTATATGGAACTGGCTGGAACTGTTCTGTAGAGGTTTACTGGCTATATGGAACTGTTCTGTAGAGGTTTACTGGCTATATGGAACTGTTCTGTAGAGGTTTACTGGCTATATGGAATTCTGTAGAGGTTTACTGGCTATATGTTCTGTAGAGGTTTACTGGCTATATGGAACTGTTCTGTAGAGGTTTACTGGCTATATGGAACTGTTCTGTAGAGGTTTACTGGCTATATGGAACTGTTCTGTAGAGGTTTACTGGCTATATGGAACTGTTCTGTAGAGGTTTACTGGCTATATGTTCTGTAGAGGTTTACTGGCTATATGGAATTCTGTAGAGGTTTACTGGCTATATGGAACTGTTCTGTAGAGGTTTACTGGCTATATGTTCTGTAGAGGTTTACTGGCTATATGGAACTGTTCTGTAGAGGTTTACTGGCTATGATGGAACTGTTCTGTAGAGGTTTACTGGCTATATGGAACTGTTCTGTAGAGGTTTACTGGCTATATGGAACTGTTCTGTAGAGGTTTACTGGCTATATGGAACTGTTCTGTAGAGGTTTACTGGCTATATGGAACTGTTCTGTAGAGGTTTACTGGCTATATGGAACTGTTCTGTAGAGGTTTACTGGCTATATGTTCTGTAGAGGTTTACTGGCTATATGGAACTGTTCTGTAGAGGTTTACTGGCTATATGGAACTGTTCTGTAGAGGTTTACTGGCTATATGGAACTGTTCTGTAGAGGTTTACTGGCTATATGGAACTGTTCTGTAGAGGTTTACTGGCTATATGGAACTGTTCTGTAGAGGTTTACTGGCTATATGGAACTGTTCTGTAGAGGTTTACTGGCTATATGGAACTGTTCTGTAGAGGTTTACTGGCTATATGGAACTGTTCTGTAGAGGTTTACTGGCTATATGGAACTGTTCTGTAGAGGTTTACTGGCTATATGTTCTGTAGAGGTTTACTGGCTATATGGAACTGTTCTGTAGAGGTTTACTGGCTATATGGAACTGTTCTGTAGAGGTTTACTGGCTATATGGAACTGTTCTGTAGAGGTTTACTGGCTATATGGAACTGTTCTGTAGAGGTTTACTGGCTATATGGAACTGTTCTGTAGAGGTTTACTGGCTATATGGAACTGTTCTGTAGAGGTTTACTGGCTATATGGAACTGTTCTGTAGAGGTTTACTGGCTATATGGAACTGTTCTGTAGAGGTTTACTGGCTATATGGAACTGTTCTGTAGAGGTTTACTGGCTATATGGAACTGTTCTGTAGAGGTTTACTGGCTATATGGAACTGTTCTGTAGAGGTTTACTGGCTATATGGAACTGTTCTGTAGAGGTTTACTGGCTATATGGAACTGTTCTGTAGAGGTTTACTGGCTATATGTTCTGTAGAGGTTTACTGGCTATATGGAACTGTTCTGTAGAGGTTTACTGGCTATATGGAACTGTTCTGTAGAGGTTTACTGGCTATATGTTCTGTAGAGGTTTACTGGCTATATGGAACTGTTCTGTAGAGGTTTACTGGCTATATGGAACTGTTCTGTAGAGGTTTACTGGCTATATGGAACTGTTCTGTAGAGGTTTACTGGCTATATGGAACTGTTCTGTAGAGGTTTACTGGCTATATGGAACTGTTC
>NW_027675390.1:10000-138938 GCF_965601325.2 Salmo salar
AGTCCCATACCTCTATACCTCCACCTACAGTCCCATACCTCTATACCTCCACCTACAGTCCCATACCTCTATACCTCCACCTACAGTCCCATACCTCCACCTACAGTCCCATACCTCTATACCTCCACCTACAGTCCCATACCTCTATACCTCCACCTACAGTCCCATACCTCTATACCTCCACCTTCAGTCCCATACCTCTATACCTCCACCTACAGTCCCAAACATTTATACCTCCACCTACAGTCCCATACCTCTATACCTCCACCTACAGTCCCATAACTCTATACCTCCACCTACAGTCCCATACCTCTATACCTCCACCTACAGTCCCATACCTCCACCTACAGTCCCATACCTCTATACCTCCACCTACAGTCCCATACCTCTATACCTCCACCTACATTCCCATACCTCTATACCTCCACCTGCAGTCCCATACCTCTATACCTCCACCTACAGTCCCATACCTCTATACCTCCACTACAGTCCCATAGCACCACCTACAGTCCCATACCTCTATACCTCCACCTGCAGTCCCATACCTCTATACCTCCACCTACAGTCCCATACCTCTATACCTCCACCTACAGTCCCATACATCTATACCTCCACCTACAGTCCCATACCTCTACCTACAGTCCATACCTCCACCTACAGTCCCATACCTCTATACCTCCACCTACAGTCCCATACCTCTATACCTCCACCTACAGTCCCATACCTCTATACCTCCACCTACAGTCCCATACCTCTATACCTCCACCTGCAGTCCCATACCTCTATACCTCCACCTACAGTCCCTTTCCTCTATACCTCCACCTGCAGTCCCATACCTCTATACCTCCACCTACAGTCCCATACCTCTATACCTCCACCTGCAGTCCCATACCTCTATACCTCCACCTACAGTCCCCATACCTCTATACCTCCACCTACAGTCCCATACCACTTTACCTCCACCTACAGTCCCATACCTCTATACCTCCACCGACAGTCCCATACCTCTATACCTCCACCTACAGTCCCATACCTCTACCTTCAGTCCATACCTCCACCTACAGTCCCATACCTCTATACCTCCACCTACAGTCCCATACCTCTATACCTCCACCTACAGTCCCATACCTCTATACCACCAGCTACAGTCCCATACCTCTACCTACAGTCCATACCTCCACCTACAGTCCCATACCTCTATAACTCCACCTACAGTCCCATACCTCTATACCTCCACCTACAGTCCCATACCTCCACCTACAGTCTCATACCTCTATACCTCCACCTACAGTCCCATACCTCTATACCTCCACCTACAGTCCCATACCTCTATACCTCCACCTACAGTCCCATACCTCTATACCTCCACCTACAGTCCCATACCTCTATACCTCCACCTACAGTCCCATACCTCTATACCTCCACCTACAGTCCCATACCTCTATACCTCCACCTACAGTCCCATACCTCTATACCTCCACCTGCAGTCCCATACCACTATACCTCCACCTACAGTCCCATACCTTTATACCTCCACCTACAGTCCCATACCTCCACCTACAGTCTCATACCTCTATACCTCCACCTACAGTCCCATACCTCTATACCTCCACCTACAGTCCCATACCTCTATACCTCCACCTACAGTCCCATACCTCTATACCTCCACCTACAGTCCCATACCTCTATACCTCCACCTACAGTCCCATACCTCTATACCTCCACCTACAGTCCCATACCTCTATACCTCCACCTACAGTCCCATACCTCTATACCTCCACCTGCAGTCCCATACCACTATACCTCCACCTACAGTCCCATACATTTATACCTCCACCTACAGTCCCATACCTCTATACCTCCACCTACAGTCCCATAACTCTATACCTCCACCTACAGTCCCATACCTCTATACCTCCACCTACAGTCCCATACCTCCACCTACAGTCCCATACCTCTATACCTCCACCTACAGTCCCATACCTCTATACCTCCACCTACAGTCCCATACCTCTATACCTCCACCTTCAGTCCCATACCTCTATACCTCCACCTACAGTCCCATACATTTATACCTCCACCTACAGTCCCATACCTCTATACCTCCACCTACAGTCCCATAACTCTATACCTCCACCTACAGTCCCATACCTCTATACCTCCACCTACAGTCCCATACCTCCACCTACAGTCCCATACCTCTATACCTCCACCTACAGTCCCATACCTCTATACCTCCACCTACATTCCCATACCTCTATACCTCCACCTGCAGTCCCGTACCTCTATACCTCCAACTACAGTCCCATACCTCTATACCTCCACTACAGTCCCATAGCACCACCTACAGTCCCATACCTCTATACCTCCACCTGCAGTCCCATACCTCTATACCTCCACCTACAGTCCCATACCTCTATACCTCCACCTACAGTCCCATACATCTATACCTCCACCTACAGTCCCATACCTCTACCTACAGTCCATACCTCCACCTACAGTCCCATACCTCTATACCTCCACCTACAGTCCCATACCTCTATACCTCCACCTACAGTCCCATACCTCTATACCTCCACCTACAGTCCCATACCTCTATACCTCCACCTGCAGTCCCATACCTCTATACCTCCACCTACAGTCCCTTTCCTCTATACCTCCACCTGCAGTCCCATACCTCTATACCTCCACCTACAGTCCCATACCTCTATACCACCACCTGCAGTCCCATACCTCTATACCTCCACCTACAGTCCCATACCTCTATACCTCCACCTACAGTCCCATACCACTTTACCTCCACCTACAGTCCCATACCTCTATACCTCCACCGACAGTCCCATACCTCTATACCTCCACCTACAGTCCCATACCACTTTACCTCCACCTACAGTCCCATACATCTATACCTCCACCGACAGTCCCATACCTCTATACCTCCACCTACAGTCCCATACCTCTACCTTCAGTCCATACCTCCACCTACAGTCCCATACCTCTATACCTCCACCTACAGTCCCATACCTCTATACCTCCACCTACAGTCCCATACCTCTATACCTCCACTACAGTCCCATAGCACCACCTACAGTCCCATACCTCTATACCTCCACCTGCAGTCCCATACCTCTATACCTCCACCTACAGTCCCATACCTCTATACCTCCACCTACAGTCCCATACATCTATACCACCACCTAGAGTCCCATACGTGTACCTACAGTCCATACCTCCACCTACAGTCCCATACCTCTATACCTCCACCTACAGTCCCATACCTCTATACCTCCACCTACAGTCCCATACCTCCACCTACAGTCTCATACCTCTATACCTCCACCTACAGTCCCATACCTCTATACCTCCACCTACAGTCCCATACCTCTATACCTCCACCTACAGTCCCATACCTCTATACCTCCACCTACAGTCCCATACCTCTATACCTCCACCTACAGTCCCATACCTCTATACCTCCACCTACAGTCCCATACCTCTATACCTCCACCTACAGTCCCATACCTCTATAACTCCACCTGCAGTCCCATACCACTATACCTCCACCTACAGTCCCATACATTTATACCTCCACCTACAGTCCCATACCTCTATACCTCCACCTACAGTCCCATACCTCTATACCTCCACCTACAGTCCCATACCTCTATACCTCCACCTACAGTCCCATACCTCCACCTACAGTCCCATACCTCTATACCTCCACCTACAGTCCCATACCTCTATACCTCCACCTTCAGTCCCATACCTCTATACCTCCACCTACAGTACCATACATTTATACCTCCACCTACAGTCCCATACCTCTATACCTCCACCTACAGTCCCATAAATCTATACCTCCACCTACAGTCCCATACCTCTATACCTCCACCTACAGTCCCATACCTCCACCTACAGTCCCATACCTCTATACCTCCACCTACAGTCCCATACCTCTATACCTCCACCTACATTCCCATACCTCTATACCTCCACCTGCAGTCCCATACCTCTATACCTCCACCTACAGTCCCATACCTCTATACCTCCACTACAGTCCCATAGCACCACCTACAGTCCCATACCTCTATACCTCCACCTGCAGTCCCATACCTCTATACCTCCACCTACAGTCCCATACCTCTATACCTCCACCTACAGTCCCATACATCTATACCTCCACCTACAGTCCCATACCTCTACCTACAGTCCATACCTCCACCTACAGTCCCATACATCTATACCTCCACCTACAGTCCCATACCTCTATACCTCCACCTACAGTCCCATACCTCTATACCTCCACCTACAGTCCCATACCTCTATACCTCCACCTGCAGTCCCATACCTCTATACCTCCACCTACATTCCCTTTCATCTATACCTCCACCTGCAGTCCCATACCTCTATACCTCCACCTACAGTCCCATACCTCTATACCTCTACCTGCAGTCCCATACCTCTATACCTCCACCTACAGTCCCATACCTCTATACCTCCACCTACAGTCCCATACCACTTTACCTCCACCTACAGTCCCATACCTCTATACCTCCACCGACAGTCCCATACCTCTATACCTCCACCTACAGTCCCATACCTCTACCTACAGTCCATACCTCCACCTACAGTCCCATACCTCTATACCTCCACCTACAGTCCCATACCTCTATACCTCCACCTACAGTCCCATACCTCTATACCTCCACCTACAGTCCCATACCTCTATACCTCCACCTACAGTCCCATACCTCTATACCTCCACCTACAGTCCCATACCACTATACCTCCACCTACAGTCCCATACCTCTATACCTCCACCTACAGTCCCATACCTCTATACCTCCACCTACAGTCCCATACCTCTATACCTCCACGTACAGTCCCATACCTCCACCTACAGTCCCATACCTCTATACCTCCACCTACAGTCCCATACCTCCACCTTCAGTACCATATCTCTATACCTCCACCTACAGTCCCATACCTCTATACCTCCACCTACAGTCCCATACCTCTATACCTCCACCTGCAGTCCCATACCTCTATACCTCCACCTACAGTCCCATTCCTCTATACCTCCACCTGCAGTCCCATACCTCTATACCTCCACCTACAGTCCCATACCTCTATACCTCCACCTGCAGTCCCATACCTCTATACCTCCACCTACAGTCTCATACCTCTATACCTCCACCTACATTCCCATACCACTGTACCTCCAACTACAGTCCCATACCTCTATACCTCCACATACAGTCCCATACCTCTATACCTCCACCTACAGTCCCATACCTCTACCTACAGTCCATACCTCCACCTACAGTCCCAAACCTCTATACCTCCACCTCCACCTACAGTCCCATACCTCTATACCTCCACCTACAGTCCCATACCTCTATACCTCCACCTACAGTCCCATACCTCTATACCTCCACCTACAGTCCCATACCTCTATACCTCCACCTACAGTCCGATACCTCCACCTACAGTCCCATACCTCTATACCTCCACCTACAGTCCCATAGCTCTATACCTCCACCAACAATCCCATACCTCCACCTACAGTCCCATACCTCTATACCTCCACCTACAGTCCCATACCACTATACCTCCACCTACAGTCCCATACCTCTATACCTCCACCTACAGTCCCATACCTCTATACCTCCACCTACAGTCCCATACCTCTATACCTCCACCTACAGTCCCATACCTCTATACCTCCACCTACAGTCCCATACCTCTATACCTCCACCTACAGTCCCATACCTCTATACCTCCACCTACAGTCCCATACCACTATACCTCCACCTACAGTCTCATACCACCACCTACAGTCCCATACCTCTATACCTCCACCTACAGTCCCATACCTCTATACCTCCACCTACAGTCCCATACCTCTATACCTCCACCTACAGTCCCATACCTCTACCTACAGTCCATACCTCCACCTAAAGACCCATTCCTCTATACCTCCACCTACAGTCCCATACCTCTATACCTCCACCTACAGTCCATACCTCCACCTACAGTCCCATACCTCTATACATCCACCTACAGTCCCATACCTCTATACCTCCACCTACAGTCCCATACCTCAATACCTCCACCTACAGTCCCATACCTCTATACCTCCACCTGCAGTCCCATACCTCTATACCTCCACCTACAGTCCCATACCTCTATACCTCCACCTGCAGTCCCATACCTCTATACCTCCAACTACAGTCCCATACCACTATACCTCCACCTACAGTCCCATACCACTATACCTCCACCTACAGTCCCATACCTCTATACCTCCACCTACAGTCCATACCTCCACCTACAGTCCCAAACCTCTATACATCCACCTACAGTCCCATACCACTATACCTCCACCTACAGTCTCATACCACCACCTACAGTACCATACCTCTATACCTCCACCTACAGTCCCATACCTCTATACCTCCACCTACAGTCCCATACCTCTATACCTCCACCTACAGTCCCATACCTCTATACGTCCACCTACAGTCCCATACCTCTATACCTCCCCATACAGTCCCATACCTCTATACCTCCACCTACAGTCCCATACCTTTATACCTCCACCTACAGTCCCATACCTCCAACTACAGTCCCATACCTCTATACCTCCACCTACAGTCCCATACCTCTATACCTCCACCTACAGTCCCAAACCTCCACCTTCAGTCCCATACCTCTATACCTCCACCTACAGTCCCATACCTCTATACCTCCACCTACAGTCCCATACCTCTATACCTCCACCTACAGTCCCATACCTCTATACCTCCACCTACAGTCCCATACCTATATACCTCCACCTACAGTCCCATTCCTCCACCTACAGTCCCATACCTCTATACCTCCACCTACAGTCCCATACCACTATACCTCCACCTACAGTCCCATACCACCACCTACAGTCCCATACCTCTATACCTCCACCTACAGTCCCATACCTCTATACCTCCACCTACAGTCCAATACCTATATACCTCCACCTACAGTCCCATTCCTCCACCTACAGTCCCATACCTCTATACCTCCACCTACAGTCCCATAGCACTATACCTCCACCTACAGTCCCATACCACCACCTACAGTCCCATACCTCTATACCTCCACCTACAGTCCCATACCTCTATACCTCCACCTACAGTCCCATACCTCTATACCTCCACCTACAGTCCCAAACCTCTACCTACAGTCCATACCTCCACCTAAAGTCCCATACCTCTATACCTCCACCTACAGAACCATACCTCTATACCTCCACCTACAGTCCATACCTCCACCTACAGTCCCATACCTCTATACCTCCACCTACAGTCCCATAACTCTATACCTCCACCTACAGTCCCATACCTCCACCTACAGTCCCATACCTCTATACCTAAACCTACAGTCCCATACCTCTATACCTCCACCTACAGTCCCATACCTCTATAGCTCCTCCTACAGTCCAATACCTCTATACCTCCACCTACAGTCCCATACCTCTATACCTCCACCTACAGTCCCATACCTCTATACCTCCACCTACAGTCCCATACCTCTTTACCTCCACCTACAGTCCCATACCTCTACCTACAGTCAAATACCTCTATACCTCCACCTACAGTCCCATACCTCTATACCTCCACCTACAGTCCCATACCTCTATACCTCCACCTGCAGTCCCATACCTCTATACCTCCACCTACAGTCCCATACCTCTATACCTCCACCTACAGTCCCATACCTCTATACCTCCACCTACAGTCCCATACCTCTATACCTCCACCTACAGTCCCATACCTCTATACCACCACCTACAGACCCATACCTCTATACCTCCACCTGTAGTCCCATACCTCTATTCCTCCACCTACAGACCCATACCTTTATACCTCCACCTACAGTACCATACCTCTATACCTCCACCTACAGTCCCATACCTCTATACCTCCACCTACAGTCCCATACCTCTATACCTCCACCTACAGTCCCATACCTCTATACCTCCAACTACAGTCCCATACCTCCACCTACAGTCCCATACCTCTATACCTCCACCTACAGTCCCATACCTCTATACCTCCACCTACAGTCCCATACCTCTATACCTGCACTACAGTCCCATAGCACCACCTACAGTCCCATACCTCTATACCTCCACCTACAGTCCCATACCTCTATACCTCCACCTACAGTCCCATACCTCTATACCTCCACCTACAGTCCCATACCTCTATACCTCCACCTACAGTCCCATACATCTATACCTCCACCTACAGTCCCATACCTCTACCTACAGTCCATACCTCCACCTACAGTCCCATACCTCTATACCTCCACCTACAGTCCCATACCTCTATACCTCCACCTACAGTACCATACCTCTATACCTCCACCTACAGTCCCATACCTATATACCTCCACCTACAGTCCCATTCCTCCACCTACAGTCCCATACCTCTATACCTCCACCTACAGTCCCATACCACTATACCTCCACCTACAGTCCCATACCACCACCTACAGTCCCATACCTCTATACCTCCACCTACAGTCCCATACCTCTATACCTCCACCTACAGTCCCATACCTCTACCTACAGTCCATACCTCCACCTAAAGTCCCATACCTCTATACCTCCACCTACAGTCCCATACCTCTATACCTCCACCTACAGTCCATACCTCCACTTACAGTCCCATACCTCTATACCTCCACCTACAGTCCCATAACTCTATACCTCCACCTACAGTCCCATACCTCCACCTACAGTCCCATACCTCTATACCTAAACCTACAGTCCTATACCTCTATACCTCCACCTACAGTCCCATACCTCTATAGCTCCTCCTACAGTCCAATACCTCTATACCTCCACCTACAGTCCCATACCTCTATACCTCCACCTACAGTCCCATACCTTTATATCTCCACCTACAGTCCCATACCTCTATATCTCCACCTACAGTCCATACCTCCACCTACAGTCCCATACCTCTATACCTCCACCTACAGTCCCATAACTCTATACCTCCACCTACAGTCCCATACCTCCACCTACAGTCCCATACCTCTATACCTAAACCTACAGTCCCATACCTCTATACCTCCACCTACAGTCCCATACCTCTATAGCTCCTCCTACAGTCCAATACCTCTATACCTCCACCTACAGTCCCATACCTCTATACCTCCACCTACAGTCCCATACCTCTATACCTCCACCTACAGTCCAATACCTATTTACCTCCACCTACAGTCCCATACCTCTACCTACAGTCAAATACCTCTATACCTCCACCTACAGTCCCATACCTCTATACCTCCACCTACAGTCCCATACCTCTATACCTCCACCTGCAGTCCCATACCTCTATACCTCCACCTACAGTCCCATACCTCTATACCTCCACCTACAGTCCCATACCTCTATACCTCCACCTACAGTCCCATACCTCTATACCTCCACCTACAGTCCCATACCTCTATACCACCACCTACAGTCCCATACCTCTATACCTCCACCTGTAGTCCCATACCTCTATTCCTCCACCTACAGACCCATACCTTTATACCTCCACCTACAGTACCATACCTCTATACCTCCACCTACAGTACCATACCTCTATACCTCCACCTACAGTCCCATACCTCTATACCTCCACCTACAGTCCCATACCTCTATACCTCCAACTACAGTCCAATACCTCCAAATACAGTCCCATACCTCTATACCTCCACCTACAGTCCCATACCTCTATACCTCCACCTACAGTCCCATACCTCTATACCTCCACCTACAGTCCCATACATCTATACCGCCACCTACAGTCCCATACCTCTATACCTGCACTACAGTCCCATAGCACCACCTACAGTCCCATACCTCTATACCTCCACCTACAGTCCCATACCTCTATACCTCCACCTACAGTCCCATACCTCTATACCTCCACCTACAGTCCCATACCTCTATACCTCCACCTACAGTCCCATACATCTATACCTCCACCTACAGTCCCATACCTCTACCTACAGTCCATACCTCCACCTACAGTCCCATACCTCTATACCTCCACCTACAGTCCCATACCTCTATACCTCCACCTACAGTGCCATACCTCTATACCTCCACCTACAGTCCCATACCTCTATACCTCCACCTACAGTCCCATACCTCTATACCTCCACCTACAGTCCCATACCTCTTTACCGCCACCTACAGTCCCATACCTCTATACCTCCACCTACAGTCCCATACCTCCACCTACAGTCTCATACCTCTATACCTCCACCTACAGTCCCATACCTCTATACCTCCACCTACAGTCCCATACCTCTATACCTCCACCTACAGTCCCATACCTCTATACCTCCACCTACAGTCCCATACCTCTATACCTCCACCTACAGTCCCATACCTCCACCTACAGTCTCATACCTCTATACCTCCACCTACAGTCCCATACCTCTATACCTCCACCTACAGTCCCATACCTCTATACCTCCACCTACAGTCCCATACCTCTATACCTCCACCTACAGTCCCATACCTCTATACCTCCACCTACAGTCCCATACCTCTATACCTCCACCTACAGTCCCAAACCTCTATACCTCCACCTACAGTCCCATACCTCTATACCTACACCTGCAGTCCCATACCACTATACCTCCACCTACAGTCCCATACATTTATACCTCCACCTACAGTCCCATACCTCTATACCTCCACCTACAGTCCCATACCTCTATACCTCCACCTACAGTCCCATACCTCTATACCTCCACCTACAGTCCCATACCTCCACCTACAGTCCCATACCTCTATACCTCCACCTACAGTCCCATACCTCTATACCTCCACCTACAGTCCCATACCTCTATACCTCCACCTTCAGTCCCATACCTCTATACCTCCACCTACAGTCCCAAACATTTATACCTCCACCTACAGTCCCATACCTCTATACCTCCACCTACAGTCCCATAACTCTATACCTCCACCTACAGTCCCATACCTCTATACCTCCACCTACAGTCCCATACCTCCACCTACAGTCCCATACCTCTATACCTCCACCTACAGTCCCATACCTCTATACCTCCACCTACATTCCCATACCTCTATACCTCCACCTGCAGTCCCATACCTCTATACCTCCACCTACAGTCCCATACCTCTATACCTCCACTACAGTCCCATAGCACCACCTACAGTCCCATACCTCTATACCTCCACCTGCAGTCCCATACCTCTATACCTCCACCTACAGTCCCATACCTCTATACCTCCACCTACAGTCCCATACATCTATACCTCCACCTACAGTCCCATACCTCTACCTACAGTCCATACCTCCACCTACAGTCCCATACCTCTATACCTCCACCTACAGTCCCATACCTCTATACCTCCACCTACAGTCCCATACCTCTATACCTCCACCTACAGTCCCATACTTCTATACCTCCACCTACAGTCCCATACCTCTATACCTCCACCTACAGTCCCATACCTCTATACCTCCACCTACAGTCCCATACCTCTATACCTCCACCTACAGTCCCATACCTCTAAACCTCCACCTACAGTCCCATACCTCTATACCTCGACCTACAGTCCCATACCTCTATACCTCCACCTACAGTCCCATACCTCTATACCTCCACCTACAGTCCCATACCTCTATACCTCCACCTACAGTCCCATACCTCTATACCTCCACCTACAGTGCCATACCTCTATACCTCCACCTACAGTCCCATACCTCTATACCTCCACCTACAGTCCCATACCTCTATACCTCCACCTACAGTCCCATACCTCTTTACCGCCATCTACAGTCCCATACCTCTATACCTCCACCTACAGTCCCATACCTCCACCTACAGTCTCATACCTCTATACCTCCACCTACAGTCCCATACCTCTATACCTCCACCTACAGTCCCATACCTCTATACCTCCACCTACAGTCCCATACCTCTATACCTCCACCTACAGTCCCATACCTCTATACCTCCACCTACAGTCCCATACCTCCACCTACAGTCTCATACCTCTATACCTCCACCTACAGTCCCATACCTCTATACCTCCACCTACAGTCCCATACCTCTATACCTCCACCTACAGTCCCATACCTCTATACCTCCACCTACAGTCCCATACCTCTATACCTCCACCTACAGTCCCATACCTCTATACCTCCACCTACAGTCCCATACCTCTATACCTCCACCTACAGTCCCAAACCTCTATACCTACACCTGCAGTCCCATACCACTATACCTCCACCTACAGTCCCATACATTTATACCTCCACCTACAGTCCCATACCTCTATACCTCCACCTACAGTCCCATACCTCTATACCTCCACCTACAGTCCCATACCTCTATACCTCCACCTACAGTCCCATACCTCCACCTACAGTCCCATACCTCTATACCTCCACCTACAGTCCCATACCTCTATACCTCCACCTACAGTCCCATACCTCTATACCTCCACCTTCAGTCCCATACCTCTATACCTCCACCTACAGTCCCAAACATTTATACCTCCACCTACAGTGCCATACCTCTATACCTCCACCTACAGTCCCATAACTCTATACCTCCACCTACAGTCCCATACCTCTATACCTCCACCTACAGTCCCATACCTCCACCTACAGTCCCATACCTCTATACCTCCACCTACAGTCCCATACCTCTATACCTCCACCTACATTCCCATACCTCTATACCTCCACCTGCAGTCCCATACCTCTATACCTCCACCTACAGTCCCATACCTCTATACCTCCACTACAGTCCCATAGCACCACCTACAGTCCCATACCTCTATACCTCCACCTGCAGTCCCATACCTCTATACCTCCACCTACAGTCCCATACCTCTATACCTCCACCTACAGTCCCATACATCTATACCTCCACCTACAGTCCCATACCTCTACCTACAGTCCATACCTCCACCTACAGTCCCATACCTCTATACCTCCACCTACAGTCCCATACCTCTATACCTCCACCTACAGTCCCATACCTCTATACCTCCACCTACAGTCCCATACCTCTATACCTCCACCTGCAGTCCCATACCTCTATACCTCCACCTACAGTCCCTTTCCTCTATACCTCCACCTGCAGTCCCATACCTCTATACCTCCACCTACAGTCCCATACCTCTATACCTCCACCTGCAGTCCCATACCTCTATACCTCCACCTACAGTCCCATACCTCTATACCTCCACCTACAGTCCCATACCACTTTACCTCCACCTACAGTCCCATACCTCTATACCTCCACCGACAGTCCCATACCTCTATACCTCCACCTACAGTCCCATACCTCTACCTTCAGTCCATACCTCCACCTACAGTCCCATACCTCTATACCTCCACCTAAAGTCCCATACCTCTATACCTCCACCTACAGTCCCATACCTCTATACCACCAGCTACAGTCCCATACCTCTACCTACAGTCCATACCTCCACCTACAGTCCCATACCTCTATACCTCCACCTACAGTCCCATACCTCTATACCTCCACCTACAGTCCCATACCTCCACCTACAGTCTCATACCTCTATACCTCCACCTACAGTCCCATACCTCTATACCTCCACCTACAGTCCCATACCTCTATACCTCCACCTACAGTCCCATACCTCTATACCTCCACCTACAGTCCCATACCTCTATACCTCCACCTACAGTCCCATACCTCTATACCTCCACCTACAGTCCCATACCTCTATACCTCCACCTACAGTCCCATACCTCTATACCTCCACCTGCAGTCCCATACCACTATACCTCCACCTACAGTCCCATACCTTTATACCTCCACCTACAGTCCCATACCTCCACCTACAGTCTCATACCTCTATACCTCCACCTACAGTCCCATACCTCTATACCTCCACCTACAGTCCCATACCTCTATACCTCCACCTACAGTCCCATACCTCTATACCTCCACCTACAGTCCCATACCTCTATACCTCCACCTACAGTCCCATACCTCTATACCTCCACCTACAGTCCCATACCTCTATACCTCCACCTACAGTCCCATACCTCTATACCTCCACCTGCAGTCCCATACCACTATACCTCCACCTACAGTCCCATACATTTATACCTCCACCTACAGTCCCATACCTCTATACCTCCACCTACAGTCCCATAACTCTATACCTCCACCTACAGTCCCATACCTCTATACCTCCACCTACAGTCCCATACCTCCACCTACAGTCCCATACCTCTATACCTCCACCTACAGTCCCATACCTCTATACCTCCACCTACAGTCCCATACCTCTATACCTCCACCTTCAGTCCCATACCTCTATACCTCCACCTACAGTCCCATACATTTATACCTCCACCTACAGTCCCATACCTCTATACCTCCACCTACAGTCCCATAACTCTATACCTCCACCTACAGTCCCATACCTCTATACCTCCACCTACAGTCCCATACCTCCACCTACAGTCCCATACCTCTATACCTCCACCTACAGTCCCATACCTCTATACCTCCACCTACATTCCCATACCTCTATACCTCCACCTGCAGTCCCATACCTCTATACCTCCAACTACAGTCCCATACCTCTATACCTCCACTACAGTCCCATAGCACCACCTACAGTCCCATACCTCTATACCTCCACCTGCAGTCCCATACCTCTATACCTCCACCTACAGTCCCATACATCTATACCTCCACCTACAGTCCCATACCTCTACCTACAGTCCATACCTCCACCTACAGTCCCATACCTCTATACCTCCACCTACAGTCCCATACCTCTATACCTCCACCTACAGTCCCATACCTCTATACCTCCACCTACAGTCCCATACCTCTATACCTCCACCTGCAGTCCCATACCTCTATACCTCCACCTACAGTCCCTTTCCTCTATACCTCCACCTGCAGTCCCATACCTCTATACCTCCACCTACAGTCCCATACCTCTATACCTCCACCTGCAGTCCCATACCTCTATACCTCCACCTACAGTCCCATACCTCTATACCTCCACCTACAGTCCCATACCACTTTACCTCCACCTACAGTCCCATACCTCTATACCTCCACCGACAGTCCCATACCTCTATACCTCCACCTACAGTCCCATACCACTTTACCTCCACCTACAGTCCCATACATCTATACCTCCACCGACAGTCCCATACCTCTATACCTCCACCTACAGTCCCATACCTCTACCTTCAGTCCATACCTCCACCTACAGTCCCATACCTCTATACCTCCACCTACAGTCCCATACCTCTATACCTCCACCTACAGTCCCATACCTCTATACCTCCACTACAGTCCCATAGCACCACCTACAGTCCCATACCTCTATACCTCCACCTGCAGTCCCATACCTCTATACCTCCACCTACAGTCCCATACCTCTATACCTCCACCTACAGTCCCATACATCTATACCACCACCTAGAGTCCCATACGTCTACCTACAGTCCATACCTCCACCTACAGTCCCATACCTCTATACCTCCACCTACAGTCCCATACCTCTATACCTCCACCTACAGTCCCATACCTCCACCTACAGTCTCATACCTCTATACCTCCACCTACAGTCCCATACCTCTATACCTCCACCTACAGTCCCATACCTCTATACCTCCACCTACATTCCCATACCTCTATACCTCCACCTGCAGTCCCATACCTCTATACCTCCAACTACAGTCCCATACCTCTATACCTCCACTACAGTCCCATAGCACCACCTACAGTCCCATACCTCTATACCTCCACCTGCAGTCCCATACCTCTATACCTCCACCTACAGTCCCATACCTCTATACCTCCACCTACAGTCCCATACATCTATACCTCCACCTACAGTCCCATACCTCTACCTACAGTCCATACCTCCACCTACAGTCCCATACCTCTATACCTCCACCTACAGTCCCATACCTCTATACCTCCACCTACAGTCCCATACCTCTATACCTCCACCTACAGTCCCATACCTCTATACCTCCACCTGCAGTCCCATACCTCTATACCTCCACCTACAGTCCCTTTCCTCTATACCTCCACCTGCAGTCCCATACCTCTATACCTCCACCTACAGTCCCATACCTCTATACCTCCACCTGCAGTCCCATACCTCTATACCTCCACCTACAGTCCCATACCTCTATACCTCCACCTACAGTCCCATACCACTTTACCTCCACCTACAGTCCCATACCTCTATACCTCCACCGACAGTCCCATACCTCTATACCTCCACCTACAGTCCCATACCACTTTACCTCCACCTACAGTCCCATACATCTATACCTCCACCGACAGTCCCATACCTCTATACCTCCACCTACAGTCCCATACCTCTACCTTCAGTCCATACCTCCACCTACAGTCCCATACCTCTATACCTCCACCTACAGTCCCATACCTCTATACCTCCACCTACAGTCCCATACCTCTATACCTCCACTACAGTCCCATAGCACCACCTACAGTCCCATACCTCTATACCTCCACCTGCAGTCCCATACCTCTATACCTCCACCTACAGTCCCATACCTCTATACCTCCACAAACAGTCCCATACATCTATACCACCACCTAGAGTCCCATACGTCTACCTACAGTCCATACCTCCACCTACAGTCCCATACCTCTATACCTCCACCTACAGTCCCATACCTCTATACCTCCACCTACAGTCCCATACCTCCACCTACAGTCTCATACCTCTATACCTCCACCTACAGTCCCATACCTCTATACCTCCACCTACAGTCCCATACCTCTATACCTCCACCTACAGTCCCATACCTCTATACCTCCACCTACAGTCCCATACCTCTATACCTCCACCTACAGTCCCATACCTCTATACCTCCACCTACAGTCCCATACCTCTATACCTCCACCTACAGTCCCATACCTCTATAACTCCACCTGCAGTCCCATACCACTATACCTCCACCTACAGTCCCATACATTTATACCTCCACCTACAGTCCCATACCTCTATACCTCCACCTACAGTCCCATACCTCTATACCTCCACCTACAGTCCCATACCTCTATACCTCCACCTACAGTCCCATACCTCCACCTACAGTCCCATACCTCTATACCTCCACCTACAGTCCCATACCTCTATACCTCCACCTACAGTCCCATACCTCTATACCTCCACCTTCAGTCCCATACCTCTATACCTCCACCTACAGTACCATACATTTATACCTCCACCTACAGTCCCATACCTCTATACCTCCACCTACAGTCCCATAAATCTATACCTCCACCTACAGTCCCATACCTCTATACCTCCACCTACAGTCCCATACCTCCACCTACAGTCCCATACCTCTATACCTCCACCTACAGTCCCATACCTCTATACCTCCACCTACATTCCCATACCTCTATACCTCCACCTGCAGTCCCATACCTCTATACCTCCACCTACAGTCCCATACCTCTATACCTCCACTACAGTCCCATAGCACCACCTACAGTCCCATACCTCTATACCTCCACCTGCAGTCCCATACCTCTATACCTCCACCTACAGTCCCATACCTCTATACCTCCACCTACAGTCCCATACCTCTACGTACAGTCCATACCTCCACCTACAGTCCCATACATCTATACCTCCACCTACAGTCCCATACCTCTATACCTCCACCTACAGTCCCATACCTCTATACCTCCACCTACAGTCCCATACCTCTATACCTCCACCTGCAGTCCCATACCTCTATACCTCCACCTACATTCCCTTTCCTCTATACCTCCACCTGCAGTCCCATACCTCTATACCTCCACCTACAGTCCCATACCTCTATACCTCTACCTGCAGTCCCATACCTCTATACCTCCACCTACAGTCCCATACCTCTATACCTCCACCTACAGTCCCATACCACTTTACCTCCACCTACAGTCCCATACCTCTATACCTCCACCGACAGTCCCATACCTCTATACCTCCACCTACAGTCCCATACCTCTACCTACAGTCCATACCTCCACCTACAGTCCCATACCTCTATACCTCCACCTACAGTCCCATACCTCTATACCTCCACCTACAGTCCCATACCTCTATACCTCCACCTACAGTCCCATACCTCTATACCTCCACCTACAGTCCCATACCTCTATACCTCCACCTACAGTCCCATACCACTATACCTCCACCTACAGTCCCATACCTCTATACCTCCACCTACAGTCCCATACCTCTATACCTCCACCTACAGTCCCATACCTCTATACCTCCACGTACAGTCCCATACCTCCACCTACAGTCCCATACCTCTATACCTCCACCTACAGTCCCATACCTCCACCTTCAGTACCATATCTCTATACCTCCACCTACAGTCCCATACCTCTATACCTCCACCTACAGTCCCATACCTCTATACCTCCACCTGCAGTCCCATACCTCTATACCTCCACCTACAGTCCCATTCCTCTATACCTCCACCTGCAGTCCCATACCTCTATACCTCCACCTACAGTCCCATACCTCTATACCTCCACCTGCAGTCCCATACCTCTATACCTCCACCTACAGTCTCATACCTCTATACCTCCACCTACATTCCCATACCACTGTACCTCCAACTACAGTCCCATACCTCTATACCTCCACATACAGTCCCATACCTCTATACCTCCACCTACAGTCCCATACCTCTACCTACAGTCCATACCTCCACCTACAGTCCCAAACCTCTATACCTCCACCTCCACCTACAGTCCCATACCTCTATACCTCCACCTACAGTCCCATACCTCTATACCTCCACCTACAGTCCCATACCTCTATACCTCCACCTACAGTCCCATACCTCTATACCTCCACCTACAGTCCCATAGCTCTATACCTCCACCAACAATCCCATACCTCCACCTACAGTCCCATACCTCTATACCTCCACCTACAGTCCCATACCACTATACCTCCACCTACAGTCCCATACCTCTATACCTCCACCTACAGTCCCATACCTCTATACCTCCACCTACAGTCCCATACCTCTATACCTCCACCTACAGTCCCATACCTCTATACCTCCACCTACAGTCCCATACCTCTATACCTCCACCTACAGTCCCATACCTCTATACCTCCACCTACAGTCCCATACCACTATACCTCCACCTACAGTCTCATACCACCAGCTACAGTCCCATACCTCTATACCTCCACCTACAGTCCCATACCTCTATACCTCCACCTACAGTCCCATACCTCTATACCTCCACCTACAGTCCCATACCTCTACCTACAGTCCATACCTCCACCTAAAGACCCATTCCTCTATACCTCCACCTACAGTCCCATACCTCTATACCTCCACCTACAGTCCATACCTCCACCTACAGTCCCATACCTCTATACATCCACCTACAGTCCCATACCTCTATACCTCCACCTACAGTCCCATACCTCAATACCTCCACCTACAGTCCCATACCTCTATACCTACACCTGCAGTCCCATACCTCTATACCTCCACCTACAGTCCCATACCTCTATACCTCCACCTGCAGTCCCATACCTCTATACCTCCAACTACAGTCCCATACCACTATACCTCCACCTACAGTCCCATACCACTATACCTCCACCTACAGTCCCATACCTCTATACCTCCACCTACAGTCCATACCTCCACCTACAGTCCCATACCTCTATACATCCACCTACAGTCCCATACCACTATACCTCCACCTACAGTCTCATACCACCACCTACAGTACCATACCTCTATACCTCCACCTACAGTCCCATACCTCTATACCTCCACCTACAGTCCCATACCTCTATACCTCCACCTACAGTCCCATACCTCTATACGTCCACCTACAGTCCCATACCTCTATACCTCCCCATACAGTCCCATACCTCTATACCTCCACCTACAGTCCCATACCTTTATACCTCCACCTACAGTCCCATACCTCCAACTACAGTCCCATACCTCTATACCTCCACCTACAGTCCCATACCTCCAACTACAGTCCCATACCTCTATACCTCCACCTACAGTCCCATACCTCTATACCTCCACCTACAGTCCCAAACCTCCACCTTCAGTCCCATACCTCTATACCTCCACCTACAGTCCCATACCACTATACCTCCACCTACAGTCCCATACCTCTATACCTCCACCTACAGTCCCATACCTCTATACCTCCACCTACAGTCCCATACCTCTATACCTCCACCTACAGTCCCATACCTATATACCTCCACCTACAGTCCCATTCCTCCACCTACAGTCCCATACCTCTATACCTCCACCTACAGTCCCATACCACTATACCTCCACCTACAGTCCCATACCACCACCTACAGTCCCATACCTCTATACCTCCACCTACAGTCCCATACCTCTATACCTCCACCTACAGTCCAATACCTATATACCTCCACCTACAGTCCCATTCCTCCACCTACAGTCCCATACCTCTATACCTCCACCTACAGTCCCATAGCACTATACCTCCACCTACAGTCCCATACCACCACCTACAGTCCCATACCTCTATACCTCCACCTACAGTCCCATACCTCTATACCTCCACCTACAGTCCCATACCTCTATACCTCCACCTACAGTCCCATACCTCTACCTACAGTCCATACCTCCACCTAAAGTCCCATACCTCTATACCTCCACCTACAGAACCATACCTCTATACCTCCACCTACAGTCCATACCTCCACCTACAGTCCCATACCTCTATACCTCCACCTACAGTCCCATAACTCTATACCTCCACCTACAGTCCCATACCTCCACCTACAGTCCCATACCTCTATACCTAAACCTACAGTCCCATACTTCTATACCTCCACCTTCAGTCCCATACCTCTATAGCTCCTCCTACAGTCCAATACCTCTATACCTCCATCTACAGTCCCATACCTCTATACCTCCACCTACAGTCCCATACCTCTATACCTCCACCTACAGTCCCATACCTCTTTACCTCCACCTACAGTCCCATACCTCTACCTACAGTCAAATACCTCTATACCTCCACCTACAGTCCCATACCTCTATACCTCCACCTACAGTCCCATACCTCTATACCTCCACCTGCAGTCCCATACCTCTATACCTCCACCTACAGTCCCATACCTCTATACCTCCACCTACAGTCCCATACCTCTATACCTCCACCTACAGTCCCATACCTCTATACCTCCACCTGCAGTCCCATACCTCTTTACCTCCACCTACAGTCCCATACCTCTACCTACAGTCAAATACCTCTATACCTCCACCTACAGTCCCATACCTCTATACCTCCACCTACAGTCCCATACCTCTATACCACCACCTACAGACCCATACCTCTATACCTCCACCTGTAGTCCCATACCTCTATTCCTCCACCTACAGACCCATACCTTTATACCTCCACCTACAGTACCATACCTCTATACCTCCACCTACAGTCCCATACCTCTATACCTCCACCTACAGTCCCATACCTCTATACCTCCACCTACAGTCCCATACCTCTATACCTCCAACTACAGTCCCATACCTCCACCTACAGTCCCATACCTCTATACCTCCACCTACAGTCCCATACCTCTATACCTCCACCTACAGTCCCATACCTCTATACCTGCACTACAGTCCCATAGCACCACCTACAGTCCCATACCTCTATACCTCCACCTACAGTCCCATACCTCTATACCTCCACCTACAGTCCCATACCTCTATACCTCCACCTACAGTCCCATACCTCTATACCTCCACCTACAGTCCCATACATCTATACCTCCACCTACAGTCCCATACCTCTACCTACAGTCCATACCTCCACCTACAGTCCCATACCTCTATACCTCCACCTACAGTCCCATACCTCTATACCTCCACCTACAGTACCATACCTCTATACCTCCACCTACAGTCCCATACCTATATACCTCCACCTACAGTCCCATTCCTCCACCTACAGTCCCATACCTCTATACCTCCACCTACAGTCCCATACCACTATACCTCCACCTACAGTCCCATACCACCACCTACAGTCCCATACCTCTATACCTCCACCTACAGTCCCATACCTCTATACCTCCACCTACAGTCCCATACCTCTATACCTCCACCTACAGTCCCATACCTCTACCTACAGTCCATACCTCCACCTAAAGTCCCATACCTCTATACCTCCACCTACAGTCCCATACCTCTATACCTCCACCTACAGTCCATACCTCCACTTACAGTCCCATACCTCTATACCTCCACCTACAGTCCCATAACTCTATACCTCCACCTACAGTCCCATACCTCCACCTACAGTCCCATACCTCTATACCTAAACCTACAGTCCTATACCTCTATACCTCCACCTACAGTCCCATACCTCTATAGCTCCTCCTACAGTCCAATACCTCTATACCTCCACCTACAGTCCCATACCTCTATACCTCCACCTACAGTCCCATACCTTTATATCTCCACCTACAGTCCCATACCTCTATATCTCCACCTACAGTCCATACCTCCACCTACAGTCCCATACCTCTATACCTCCACCTACAGTCCCATAACTCTATACCTCCACCTACAGTCCCATACCTCCACCTACATTCCCATACCTCTATACCTAAACCTACAGTCCCATACCTCTATACCTCCACCTACAGTCCCATACCTCTATAGCTCCTCCTACAGTCCAATACCTCTATACCTCCACCTACAGTCCCATACCTCTATACCTCCACCTACAGTCCCATACCTCTATACCTCCACCTACAGTCCAATACCTATTTACCTCCACCTACAGTCCCATACCTCTACCTACAGTCAAATACCTCTATACCTCCACCTACAGTCCCATACCTCTATACCTCCACCTACAGTCCCATGCCTCTATACCTCCACCTGCAGTCCCATACCTCTATACCTCCACCTACAGTCCCATACCTCTATACCTCCACCTACAGTCCCATACCTCTATACCTCCACCTACAGTCCCATACCTCTATACCTCCACCTACAGTCCCATACCTCTATACCACCACCTACAGTCCCATACCTCTATACCTCCACCTGTAGTCCCATACCTCTATTCCTCCACCTACAGACCCATACCTTTATACCTCCACCTACAGTACCATACCTCTATACCTCCACCTACAGTACCATACCTCTATACCTCCACCTACAGTCCCATACCTCTATACCTCCACCTACAGTCCCATACCTCTATACCTCCAACTACAGTCCCATACCTCCACCTACAGTCCCATACCTCTATACCTCCACCTACAGTCCCATACCTCTATACCTCCACCTACAGTCCCATACCTCTATACCTCCACCTACAGTCCCATACCTCTATACCTCCACCTACAGTCCCATACCTCTATACCTGCACTACAGTCCCATAGCACCACCTACAGTCCCATACCTCTATACCTCCACCTACAGTCCCATACCTCTATACCTCCACCTACAGTCCCATACCTCTATACCTCCACCTACAGTCCCATACATCTATACCTCCACCTACAGTCCCATACCTCTACCTACAGTCCATACCTCCACCTACAGTCCCATACCTCTATACCTCCACCTACAGTCCCATACCTCTATACCTCCACCTACAGTCCCATACCTCTATACCTCCACCTACAGTCCCATACCTATATACCTCCACCTACAGTCCCATTCCTCCACCTACAGTCCCATACCTCTATACCTCCAACTACAGTCCCATACAACTATACCTCCACCTACAGTCCCATACCACCACCTACAGTCCCATACCTCTATACCTCCACCTACAGTACCATACCTCTATACCTCCACCTACAGTCCTATACCTATATACCTCCACCTACAGTCCCATTCCTCCACCTACAGTCCCATACCTCTATACTTCCACCTACAGTCCCATACCACTATACCTCCACCTACAGTCCCATACCACCACCTACAGTCCCATACCTCTATACCTCCACCTACAGTCCCATACCTCTATACCTCCACCTACAGTCCCATACCTCTATACCTCCACCTACAGTCCCATACCTCTACCTACAGTCCATACCTCCACCTAAAGTCCCATACCTCTATACCTCCACCTACAGTCCCATACCTCTATACCTCCACCTACAGTCCATACCTCCACCTACAGTCCCATACCTCTATACCTCCACCTACAGTCCCATAACTCTATACCTCCACCTACAGTCCCATACCTCCACCTACAGTCCCATACCTCTATACCTAAACCTACAGTCCCATACCTCTATACCTCCACCTACAGTCCCATACCTCTATAGCTCCTCCTACAGTCCAATACCTCTATACCTCCACCTACAGTCCCATACCTCTATACCTCCACCTACAGTCCCATACCTTTATATCTCCACCTACAGTCCCATACCTCTTTACCTCCACCTACAGTCCCATACCTCTAACTACAGTCAAATACCTCTATACCTCCACCTACAGTCCCATACCTCTATACCTCCACCTACAGTCCCATACCTCTATACCTCCACTTGCAGTCCCATACCTCTATACCTCCACCTACAGTCCCATACCTCTATACCTCCACCTACAGTCCCATACCTCTATACCTCCACCTACAGTCCCATACCTCTATACCTCCACCTACAGTCCCATACCTCTATACCTCCACCTACAGTCCCATACCTCCACCTACAGTCCATACCTCCACCTACAGTCCCATACCTCTATACATCCACCTACAGTCCCATACCTCTATACCTCCACCTACAGTCCCATACCTCTATACCTCCACCTACAGTCCCATACCTCTATACCTCCACCTACAGTCCCATACCTCTATACCTCCACCTACAGTCCCATACCTCTATACCTCCATCTACAGTCCCATACCTCTATACCACCACCTACAGTCCCATACCTCTATACCTCCACCTGTAGTCCCATACCTCTATACCTCCACCTACAGACCCACACCTTTATACCTCCACCTACAGTCCCATACCTCTATACCTCCACCTACAGTCCCATACCTCTATACCTCCACCTACAGTCCCATACCTCTATACCTCCACCTACAGTCCCATACCTCTATACCTCCACCTACAGTCCCATACCTCCACCTACAGTCCCATACCTCTATACCTCCACCTACAGTCCCATACCTCTATACCTCCACCTACAGTCCCATACCTCTATACCTCCACCTACAGTCCCATACCTCTATACCTCCACCTACAGTCCCATACCTCTATACCTCCACTACAGTCCCATAGCACCACCTACAGTCCCATACCTCTATACCTCCACCTGCAGTCCCATACCTCTATACCTCCACCTACAGTCCCATACCTCTATACCTCCACCTACAGTCCCATACCTCTATACCTCCACCTACAGTCCCATACATCTATACCTCCACCTACAGTCCCATACCTCTACCTACAGTCCATACCTCCACCTACAGTCCCATACCTCTATACATCCACCTACAGTCCCATACCTCTATACCTCCACCTACAGTCCCATACCTCTATACCTCCTCCTACAGTCCCATACCTCTATACCTCCACCTGCAGTCCCATACCACTATACCTCCACCTACAGTCCCATTCCTCTATACCTCCACCTGCAGTCCCATACCTCTATACCTCCACCTACAGTCCCATACCTCTATACCTCCACCTGCAGTCCCATACCTCTATACCTCCACCTACAGTCCCATACCTCTATAGCTCCACCTACAGTCACATAACACTGTACCTCCACCTACAGTCCCATACCTCTATACCTCCACCTACAGTCCCATAACTCTATACCTCCACCTACAGTCCCATACCTCCACCTACAGTCCCATACCTCTATACCTAAACCTACAGTCCCATACTTCTATACCTCCACCTACAGTCCCATACCTCTATACCTCCTCCTACAGTCCAATACCTCTATACCTCCACCTACAGTCCCATACCTCTATACCTCCACCTACAGTCCCATACCTCTATACCTCCACCTACAGTCCCATACCTCTATACCTCCACCTACAGTCCCATTCCTCTATACCTCCACCTACAGTCCCATACCTCTATACCTCCACCTACAGTCCCATACCTCTATACCTCCACCTACAGTCCCATACCTCTATACCTCCACCTACAGTCCCATACCTCTATACCTCCACCTACAGTCCCATACCTCTATACCACCACCTACAGTCCCATACCTCTATACCTCCACCTGTAGTCCCATACCGCTATACCTCCACCTACAGACCCATACCTTTATACCTCCACCTACAGTCCCATACCTCTATACCTCCACCTACAGTCCCATACCTCTATACCTCCACCTACAGTCCCATACCTCTATACCTCCACCTACAGTCCCATACCTCTATACCTCCACCTACAGTCCCATACCTCCACCTACAGTCCCATACCTCTATACCTCCACCTACAGTCCCATACCTCTATACCTCCACCTACAGTCCCATACCTCTATACCTCCACCTACAGTCCCATACCTCTATACCTCCACCTACAGTCCCATACCTCTATACCTCCACCTACAGTCCCATACCTCTATACCTCCACCTACAGTCCCATACATCTATACCTCCACCTACAGTCCCATACCTCTACCTACAGTCCATACCTACACCTACAGTCCCATACCTCTAAACCTCCACCTACAGTCCATACCTCCACCTACAGTCCCATACCTCTATACATCCACCTACAGTCCCATACCTCTATACCTCCACCTACAGTCCCATACCTCTATACCTCCACCTACAGTCCCATACCTCTATACCTCCACCTACAGTCCTATACCTCTACCGACAGTCCATACCTCCACCTACAGTCCCATACCTCTATACCTCCACCTACAGTCCCATACCTCTATACCTCCACCTCCACCTACAGTCCCATACCTCTATACCTCCACCTACAGTCCCATACCTCTATACCTCCCCCTACAGTCCCATACCTCTATACCTCCACCTACAGTCCCATACCTCTATACCTCCACCTACAGTCCCATACCTCCACCTTCAGTCCCATACCTCTATACCTCCACCTACAGTCCCATACCACTATACCTCCACCTACAGTCCCATACCTCTATACCTCCACCTAAAGTCCCATACCTCTATACCTCCACCTACAGTCCCATACCTCCACCTACAGTCCCATACCTCTATACCTCCACCTACAGTCCCATACCACTATACCTCCACCTACACTCCCATACCACCACCTACAGTCCCATACCTCTATACCTCCACCTACAGTCCCATACCTCTATACCTCCACCTACAGTCCCATACCTCTATACCTCCACCTACAGTCCCATACCTCTATACCTCCACCTACAGTCCCATTCCTCTATACCTCCACCTACAGTCCCATACCTCTATACCTCCACCTACAGTCCCATACCTCTATACCTCCAACTACAGTCCCATACCTCTATACCTCCACCTACAGTCCCATACCTCTATACCTCCACCTACAGTCCCATACCTCTATACCACCACCTACAGTCCCATACCTCTATACCTCCACCTGTAGTCCCATACCGCTATACCTCCACCTACAGACCCATACCTTTATACCTCCACCTACAGTCCCATACCTCTATACCTCCACCTACAGTCCCATACCTCTATACCTCCACCTACAGTCCCATACCTCTATACCTCCACCTACAGTCGTCCCATACCTCTATACCTCCACCTACAGTCCCATACCTCCACCTACAGTCCCATACCTCTATACCTCCACCTACAGTCCCATACCTCTATACCTCCACCTACAGTCCCATACCTCTATACCTCCACCTACAGTCCCATACATCTATACCTCCACCTACAGTCCCATACCTCTACCTACAGTCCATACCTACACCTACAGTCCCATACCTCTAAACCTCCACCTACAGTCCATACCTCCACCTACAGTCCCATACCTCTATACATCCACCTACAGTCCCATACCTCTATACCTCCACCTACAGTCCCATACCTCTATACCTCCACCTACAGTCCCATACCTCTATACCTCCACCTACAGTCCTATACCTCTACCGACAGTCCATACCTCCACCTACAGTCCCATACCTCTATACCTCCACCTACAGTCCCATACCTCTATACCTCCACCTCCACCTACAGTCCCATACCTCTATACCTCCACCTACAGTCCCATACCTCTATACCTCCCCCTACAGTCCCATACCTCTATACCTCCACCTACAGTCCCATACCTCTATACCTCCACCTACAGTCCCATACCTCCACCTTCAGTCCCATACCTCTATACCTCCACCTACAGTCCCATACCACTATACCTCCACCTACAGTCCCATACCTCTATACCTCCACCTAAAGTCCCATACCTCTATACCTCCACCTACAGTCCCATACCTCCACCTACAGTCCCATACCTCTATACCTCCACCTACAGTCCCATACCACTATACCTCCACCTACACTCCCATACCACCACCTACAGTCCCATACCTCTATACCTCCACCTACAGTCCCATACCTCTATACCTCCACCTACAGTCCCATACCTCTATACCTCCACCTACAGTCCCATACCTCTACCTTCAGTCCATACCTCCACCTAAAGTCCCATACCTCTATACCTCCACCTACAGTCCCATACCTCTATACCTCCACCTACAGTCCATACCTCCACCTACAGTCCCATACCTCTATACCTCCACCTACAGTCCCATACCTCTATACCTCCACCTACAGTCCCATACCTCTATACCTCCACCTACAGTCCCATACCTCTATACCTCCACCTACAGTCCCATACCTCTATACCTCCACCTACAGTCCCATACCTCTATACCTCCACCTACAGTCCTATACCTCTATACCTCCACCTACAGTCCCATAACTCTTTACCTCCACCTACAGTCCCATACCTCTATACCTCCACCTACAGTCCCATACCTCTATACCTCCACCTACAGTCCCATACCTCCACCTACAGTCCCATACCTCTATACCTCCACCTACAATACCATACCACTATACCTCCACCTACAGTCCCATACCTCTATACCTCCACCTACAGTCCCATACCTCTATACCTCCACCTACAGTCCCATACCTCTATACCTCCACCTACAGACCCATACCTCTATACCTCCACCTACAGTCCCATACCTCCACCTACAGTCCCATACCTCTATACCTCCACCTACAGTCCCATACCTCTATACCTCCACCTACAGTCCCATACCTCCACCTACATTCCCATACCTCTATACCTCCAACTACAGTCCCATACCACTATACCTCCACCTACAGTCCCATACCTCTATACCTCCACCTACAGTCCCATACCTCTATACCTCCACCTACAGTCCCATACCTCTATTCCTCCACCTACAGTCCCATACCTCTACCTACAGTCCATACCTCCACCTACAGTCCCATACCTCTATACATCCACCTACAGTCCCATACCTCTATACCTCCACCTACAGTCCCATACCTCTATACCTCCTCCTACAGTCCCATACCTCTATACCTCCACCTGCAGTCCCATACCACTATACCTCCACCTACAGTCCCATTCCTCTATACCTCCACCTGCAGTCCCATACCTCTATACCTCCACCTACAGTCCCATACCTCTATACCTCCACCTGCAGTCCCATACCTCTATACCTCCACCTACAGTCCCATACCTCTATACCTCCACCTACAGTCACATAACACTGTACCTCCACCTACAGTCCCATACCTCTATACCTCCACCTACAGTCCCATAACTCTATACCTCCACCTACAGTCCCATACCTCCACCTACAGTCCCATACCTCTATACCTAAACCTACAGTCCCATACTTCTATACCTCCACCTACAGTCCCATACCTCTATACCTCCTCCTACAGTCCAATACCTCTATACCTCCACCTACAGTCCCATACCTCTATACCTCCACCTACAGTCCCATACCTCTATACCTCCACCTACAGTCCCATACCTCTATACCTCCACCTACAGTCCCATACCTCTATACCTCCACCTACAGTCCCATACCTCTATACCTCCACCTACAGTCCCATACCTCCACCTACAGTCCCATACCTCTATACCTCCACCTACAGTCCATACCTCCACCTACAGTCCCATACCTCTATACATCCACCTACAGTCCCATAACTCTATACCTCCACCTACAGTCCCATACCTCTATACCTCCACCTACAGTCCCATACCTCTATACCTAACCTACAGTCCTATACCTCTACCTACAGTCCATACCTCCACCTACAGTCCCATACCTCTATACCTCCACCTACAGTCCCATACCTCTATACCTCCACCTCCACCTACAGTCCCATACCTCTATACCTCCACCTACAGTCCCATACCTCTATACCTCCCCCTACAGTCCCATACCTCTATACCTCCACCTACAGTCCCATACCTCTATACCTCCACCTACAGTCCCATACCTCCACCTTCAGTCCCATACCTCTATACCTCCACCTACAGTCCCATACCACTATACCTCCACCTACAGTCCCATACCTCTATACCTCCACCTAAAGTCCCATACCTCTATACCTCCACCTACAGTCCCATACCTCCACCTAAAGTCCCATACCACTATACCTCCACCTACACTCCCATACCACCACCTACAGTCCCATACCTCTATACCTCCACCTACAGTCCCATACCTCTATACCTCCACCTACAGTCCCATACCTCTACCTTCAGTCGATACCTCCACCTAAAGTCCCATACCTCTATACCTCCACCTACAGTCCCATACCTCTATACCTCCACCTACAGTCCATACCTCCAACTACAGTCCCATACCTCTATACCTCCACCTACAGTCCCATACCTCTATACCTCCACCTACAGTCCCATACCTCTATACCTCCACCTACAGTCCCATACCCCTATACCTCCACCTACAGTCCCATACCTCTATACCTCCACCTACAGTCCTATACCTCTATACCTCCACCTACAGTCCCATAACTCTATACCTCCACCTACAGTCCCATACCTCTATACCTCCATCTACAGTCCCATACCTCTATACCTCCACCTACAGTCCCATACCTCCACCTACAGTCCCATACCTCTATACCTCCACCTACAATACCATACCACTATACCTCCACCTACAGTCCCATACCTCTATACCTCCACCTACAGTCCCATACCTCTATACCTCCACCTACAGTCCCATACCTCTATACCTCCACCTACAGACCCATACCTCTATACCTCCACCTACAGTCCCATACCTCCACCTACAGTCCCATACCTCTATACCTCCACCTACAGTCCCATACCTCTATACCTCCACCTACAGTCCCATACCTCCACCTACATTCCCATACCTCTATACCTCCAACTACAGTCCCATACCACTATACCTCCACCTACAGTCCCATACCTCTATACCTCCACCTACAGTCCCATACCTCTATACCTCCACCTACAGTCCCATACCTCTATTCCTCCACCTACAGTCCCATACCTCTATACCTCCACCTACAGTCCCATACCTCCACCTACAGTCCCATACCTCTATACCTCCACCTACAGTCCCATACCACTATACCTCCACCTACATTCCCATACCTCTATAGCTCCACCTACAGTCCCATACCTCCACCTACAGTCCCATACCTCTATACCTCCACCTACAGTCCCATACCTCTATACCTCCACCTACAGTCCCATACCTCTATACCTCCACCTACAGTCCCATACCTCCACCTACAGTCCCATACCTCTATACCTCCACCTACAGTCCCATACCTCTATACCTCCACCTACAGTCCCATACCTCTATACCTCCACCTACAGTCCCATACCTCTATACCTCCACCTACAGTCCATACCTCCACCTACAGTCCCATACATCTATACATCCACCTACAGTCCCATACCTCTATACCTCCACCTACAGTCCCATACCTCTATACCTCCACCTACAGTCCCATACCTCTATACCTCCACCTACAGTCCCATACCTATATACCTCCACCTACAGTCCCATTCCTCCACCTACAGTCCCATACCTCTATACCTCCACCTACAGTCCCATACCACTATACCTCCACCTACAGTCCCATACCACCACCTACAGTCCCATACCTCTATACCTCCACCTATAGTCCCATACCTCTATTCCTCCACCTGCAGTCCCATACCTCTATACCTCCACCTACAGTCCCATACCTCTATACCTCCACCTGCAGTCCCATACCTCTATACCTCCACCTACAGTCCCATACCTCTATACCTCCACCTACAGTCACATACCACTGTACCTCCACCTACAGTCCCATACCTCTATACCTCCACCTACAGTCCCATAACTCTATACCTCCACCTACAGTCCCATACCTCCACCTACAGTCCCATACCTCTATACCTAAACCTACAGTCCCATACTTCTATACCTCCACCTACAGTCCCATACCTCTATACCTCCTCCTACAGTCCAATACCTCTATACCTCCACCTACAGTCCCATACCTCTATACCTCCACCTACAGTCCCATACCTCTATACCTCCACCTACAGTCCCATACCTCTATACCTCCACCTACAGTCCCATTCCTCTATACCTCCACCTACAGTCCCATACCTCTATACCTCCACCTACAGTCCCATACCTCTATACCACCACCTACAGTCCCATACCTCTATACCTCCACCTGTAGTCCCGAACCGCTATACCTCCACCTACAGACCCATACCTTTATACCTCCACCTACTGTCCCATACCTCTATACCTCCACCTACAGTCCCATACCTCTATACCTCCACCTACAGTCCCATACCTCTATACCTCCACCTACAGTCCCATACCTCTATACCTCCACCTACAGTCCCATACCTCCACCTGCAGTCCCATACCTCTATACCTCCACCTACAGTCCCATACCTCTATACCTCCACCTACAGTCCCATACCTCTATACCTCCACCTACAGTCCCATACCTCTATACCTCCACCTACAGTCCCATACCTCTATACCTCCACCTACAGTCCCATACCTCTATACCTCCACCTACAGTCCCATACATCTATACCTCCACCTACAGTCCCATACCTCTACCTACAGTCCATACCTCCACCTACAGTCCCATACCTCTATACCTCCACCTACAGTCCCATACCTCTATACATCCACCTACAGTCCCATACCTCTATACCTCCACCTACAGTCCCATACCTCTATACCTCCACCTACAGTCCCATACCTCTATACCTCCACCTACAGTCCTATACCTCTACCTACAGTCCATACCTCCACCTACAGTCCCATACCTCTATACCTCCACCTACAGTCCCATAACTCTATACCTCCACCTCCACCTACAGTCCCATACCTCTATACCTCCACCTACAGTCCCATACCTCTATACCTCCCCCTACAGTCCCATACCTCTATACCTCCACGTACAGTCCCATACCTCTATACCTCCACCTACAGTCCCATACCTCCACCTTCAGTCCCATACCTCTATACCTCCACCTACAGTCCCATACCACTAAACCTCCACCTACAGTCCCATACCTCTATACCTCCACCTAAAGTCCCATACCTCTATACCTCCACCTACAGTCCCATACCTCCACCTACAGTCCCATACCTCTATACCTCCACCTACAGTCCCATACCACTATACCTCCACCTACACTCCCATACCACCACCTACAGTCCCATACCTCTAAACCTCCACCTACAGTCCCATACCTCTATACCTCCACCTACAGTCCCATACCTCTATACCTCCACCTACAGTCCCATACCTCTACCTTCAGTCCATACCTCCACCTAAAGTCCCATACCTCTATACCTCCACCTACAGTCCCATACCTCTATACCTCCACCTACAGTCCATACCTCCACCTACAGTCCCATACCTCTATACCTCCACCTACAGTCCCATACCTTTATACCTCCACCTACAGTCCCATACCTCTATACCTCCACCTACAGTCCCATACCTCTATACCTCCACCTACAGTCCCATACCTCTATACCTCCACCTACAGTCCCATACCTCCACCTACAGTCCCATACCACTATACCTCCACCTACAGTCCCATACCTCTATACCTCCACCTACAGTCCCATACCTCTATACCTCCACCTACAGTCCCATACCTCTATACCTCCACCTACAGACCCATACCTCTATACCTCCACCTACAGTCCCATACCTCCACCTACAGTCCCATACCTCTATACCTCCACCTACAGTCCCATACCTCTATTCCTCCACCTACAGTCCCATACCTCCACCTACATTCCCATACCTCTATACCTCCAACTACAGTCCCATACCACTATACCTCCACCTACAGTCCCATACCTCTATACCTCCACCTACAGTCCCATACCTCTATACCTCCACCTACAGTCCTATACCTCTATTCCTCCACCTACAGTCCCATACCTCTATACCTCCACCTACAGTCCCATACCTCCACCTACAGTCCCATACCTCTATACCTCCACCTACAGTCCCATACCACTATACCTCCACCTACATTCCCATACCTCTATAGCTCCACCTACAGTCCCATACCTCCACCTACAGTCCCATACCTCTATACCTCCACCTACAGTCCCATACCTCTATACCTCCACCTACAGTCCCATACCTCCACCTACAGTCCCATACCTCTATACCTCCACCTACAGTCCCATACCTCTATACCTCCACCTACAGTCACATACCTCCACCTACAGTCCCATACCTCTATACCTCCACCTACAGTCCCATACCTCTATACCTCCACCTACAGTCCCATACCTCTATACCTCCACCTACAGTCCCATACCTCTATACCTCCACCTACAGTCCATACCTCCACCTACAGTCCCATACCTCTATACCTCCACCTACAGTCCCATACCTCTATACCTCCACCTACAGTCCCATACCTCTATACCTCCACCTACAGTCCTATACCTCTACCTACAGTCCATACCTCCACCTACAGTCCCATACCTCTATACCTCCACCTACAGTCCCATACCTCTATACCTCCACCTCCACCTACAGTCCCATACCTCTATACCTCCCCCTACAGTCCCATACCTCTATACCTCCCCCTACAGTCCCATACCTCTATACCTCCACCTACAGTCCCATACCTCTATACCTCCACCTACAGTCCCATACCTCTATACCTCCACCTACAGTCCTATACCTCTACCTACAGTCCATACCTCCACCTACAGTCCCATACCTCTATACCTCCACCTACAGTCCCATACCTCTATACCTCCACCTCCACCTACAGTCCCATACCTCTATACCTCCACCTACAGTCCCATACCTCCACCTACAGTCCTATACCTCTATACCTCCACCTACAGTCCCATACCTCTATACCTCCACCTACAGTCCCATACCTCCACCTTCAGTCCCATACCTCTATACCTCCACCTACAGTCCCATACCACTATACCTCCACCTACAGTCCCATACCTCTATACCTCCACCTACAGTCCCATACCTCTATACCTCCACCTACAGTCCCATAACTCCACCTACAGTCCCATACCTCTATACCTCCACCTACAGTCCCATACCACTGTACCTCCACCTACACTCCCATACCACCACCTACAGTCCCATACCTCTATACCTCCACCTACAGTCCCATACCTCTATTCCTCCACCTACAGTCCCATACCTCTATACCTCCACCTACAGTCCCATACCTCTACCTTCAGTCCATACCTCCACCTAAAGTCCCATACCTCTATACCTCCACCTACAGTCCCATACCTCTATACCTCCACCTACAGTCCATACCTCCACCTACAGTCCCATACCTCTATACCTCCACCTACAGTCCCATACCTCCACCTACAGTCCCATACCTCTATACCTCCACCTACAGTCCCATACCTCTATACCTCCACCTACACTCCTATACCTCTATACCTCCACCTACAGTCCCATAACTCTATACCTCCACCTACAGTCCCATACCTCTATACCTCCACCAACAGTCCCATACCTCCACCTACAGTCCCATACCTCTATACCTCCACCTACAGTCCCATACCTCCACCTACAGTCCCATACCTCTATACCTCCACCTACAGTCACATACCACTATACCTCCACCTACAGTCCCATACCTCTATACCTCCACCTACAGTCCCATACCTCCACCTACAGTCCCATACCTCTATACCTCCACCTACAGTCCCATACCTCCACCTACAGTCCCATACCTCTATACCTCCACCTACAGTCCCATACCACTATACCTCCACCTACAGTCCCATACCTCTATACCTCCACCTACAGTCCCATACCTCTATACCTCCACCTACAGTCCCATACCTCTATACCTCCACCTACAGACCCATACCTCTATACCTCCACCTACAGTCCCATACCTCCACCTACAGTCCCATACCTCTATACCTCCACCTACAGTCCCATACCTCTATACCTCCACCTACAGTCCCATACCTCCACCTACAGTCCCATACCACTATACCTCCACCTACATTATCATACCTTTATAGCTCCACCTACAGTCCCATACCTCCACCTACAGTCCCATACCTCTATACCTCCACCTACAGTCCCATACCTCTATACCTCCACCTACAGTCCCATACCTCCACCTTCAGTCCCATACCTCTATACCTCCACCTACAGTCCCATACCACTATACCTCCACCTACAGTCCCATACCTCTATACCTCCACCTACAGTCCCATACCTCTATACCTCCACCTACAGTCCCATACCTCCACCTACAGTCCCATACCTCTATACCTCCACCTACAGTCCCATACCACTGTACCTCCACCTACACTCCCATACCACCACCTACAGTCCCATACCTCTATACCTCCACCTACAGTCCCATACCTCTATTCCTCCACCTACAGTCCCATACCTCTATACCTCCACCTACAGTCCCATACCTCTACCTTCAGTCCATACCTCCACCTAAAGTCCCATACCTCTATACCTCCACCTACAGTCCCATACCTCTATACCTCCACCTACAGTCCATACCTCCACCTACAGTCCCATACCTCTATACCTCCACCTACAGTCCCATACCTCTATACCTCCACCTACAGTCCCATACCTCTATACCTCCACCTACAGTCCCATAACTCTATACCTCCACCTACAGTCCCATACCTCTATACCTCCACCTACAGTCCCATACCTCCACCTACAGTCCCATACCTCTATACCTCCACCTACAGTCCCATACCTCCACCTACAGTCCCATACCTCTATACCTCCACCTACAGTCCCATACCACTATACCTCCACCTACAGTCCCATACCTCTATACCTCCACCTACAGTCCCATACCTCCACCTACAGTCCCATACCTCTATACCTCCACCTACAGTCCCATACCACTATACCTCCACCTACAGTCCCATACCTCTATACCTCCACCTACAGTCCCATACCACTGTACCTCCACCTACACTCCCATACCACCACCTACAGTCCCATACCTCTATACCTCCACCTACAGTCCCATACCTCTATTCCTCCACCTACAGTCCCATACCTCTATACCTCCACCTACAGTCCCATACCTCTACCTTCAGTCCATACCTCCACCTAAAGTCCCATACCTCTATACCTCCACCTACAGTCCCATACCTCTATACCTCCACCTACAGTCCATACCTCCACCTACAGTCCCATACCTCTATACCTCCACCTACAGTCCCATACCTCTATACCTCCACCTACAGTCCCATACCTCTATACCTCCACCTACAGTCCCATAACTCTATACCTCCACCTACAGTCCCATACCTCTATACCTCCACCTACAGTCCCATACCTCCACCTACAGTCCCATACCTCTATACCTCCACCTACAGTCCCATACCTCCACCTACAGTCCCATACCTCTATACCTCCACCTACAGTCCCATACCTCTATACCTCCACCTACAGTCCCATACCTCTATACCTCCACCTACAGTCCCATACCTATATACCTCCACCTACAGTCCCATACCTCTATACCTCCACCTACAGTCCCATACCTCTATACCTCCCCCTACAGTCCCATACCTCTATACCTCCCCCTACAGTCCCATACCTCTATACCTCCACCTACAGTCCCATACCTCTATACCTCCACCTACAGTCCCACACCTCCACCTACAGTCCCATACCTCTATACCTCCACCTACAGTCCCATACCTCTATACCTCCACCTACAGTCCCATACCTCCACCTTCAGTCCCATACCTCTATACCTCCACCTACAGTCCCATACCACTATACCTCCACCTACAGTCCCATACCTCTATACCTCCACCTACAGTCCCATACCTCTATACCTCCACCTACAGTCCCATAACTCCACCTACAGTCCCATACCTCTATACCTCCACCTACAGTCCCATACCACTGTACCTCCACCTACACTCCCATACCACCACCTACAGTCCCATACCTCTATACCTCCACCTACAGTCCCATACCTCTATTCCTCCACCTACAGTCCCATACCTCTATACCTCCACCTACAGTCCCATACCTCTACCTTCAGTCCATACCTCCACCTAAAGTCCCATACCTCTATACCTCCACCTACAGTCCCATACCTCTATACCTCCACCTACAGTCCATACCTCCACCTACAGTCCCATACCTCTATACCTCCACCTACAGTCCCATACCTCTATACCTCCACCTACAGTCCCATACCTCTATACCTCCACCTACAGTCCCATACCTCTATACCTCCACCTACACTCCTATACCTCTATACCTCCACCTACAGTCCCATAACTCTATACCTCCACCTACAGTCCCATACCTCTATACCTCCACCTACAGTCCCATACCTCCACCTACAGTCCCATACCTCTATACCTCCACCTACAGTCCCATACCTCCACCTACAGTCCCATACCTCTATACCTCCACCTACAGTCACATACCACTATACCTCCACCTACAGACCCATACCTCTATACCTCCACCTACAGTCCCACACCTCCACCTACAGTCCCATACCTCTATACCTCCACCTACAGTCCCATACCTCTATACCTCCACCTACAGTCCCATACCTCCACCTACAGTCCCATACCTCTATACCTCCACCTACAGTCCCATACCACTATACCTCCACCTACAGTCCCATACCTCTATACCTCCACCTACAGTCCCATACCTCTATACCTCCACCTACAGTCCCATACCTCTATACCTCCACCTACAGACCCATACCTCTATACCTCCACCTACAGTCCCATACCTCCACCTACAGTCCCATACCTCTATACCTCCACCTACAGTCCCATACCTCTATACCTCCACCTACAGTCCCATACCTCCACCTACAGTCCCATACCACTATACCTCCACCTACATTATCATACCTCTATAGCTCCACCTACAGTCCCATACCTCCACCTACAGTCCCATACCTCTATACCTCCACCTACAGTCCCATACCTCTATACCTCCACCTACAGTCCCATACCTCCACCTTCAGTCCCATACCTCTATACCTCCACCTACAGTCCCATACCACTATACCTCCACCTACAGTCCCATACCTCTATACCTCCACCTACAGTCCCATACCTCTATACCTCCACCTACAGTCCCATACCTCCACCTACAGTCCCATACCTCTATACCTCCACCTACAGTCCCATACCACTGTACCTCCACCTACACTCCCATACCAACACCTACAGTCCCATACCTCTATACCTCCACCTACAGTCCCATACCTCTATTCCTCCACCTACAGTCCCATACCTCTATACCTCCACCTACAGTCCAATACCTCTACCTTCAGTCCATACCTCCACCTAAAGTCCCATACCTCTATACCTCCACCTACAGTCCCATACCTCTATACCTCCACCTACAGTCCATACCTCCACCTACAGTCCCATACCTCTATACCTCCACCTACAGTCCCATACCACTATACCTCCACCTACAGTCCCATACCTCTATACCTCCACCTACAGTCCCATACCTCTATACCTCCACCTACACTCCTATACCTCTATACCTCCACCTACAGTCCCATAACTCTATACCTCCACCTACAGTCCCATACCTCTATACCTCCACCTACAGTCCCATACCTCCACCTACAGTCCCATACCTCTATACCTCCACCTACAGTCCCATACCTCCACCTACAGTCCCATACCTCTATACCTCCACCTACAGTCCCATACCACTATACCTCCACCTACAGTCCCATACCTCTATACCTCCACCTACAGTCCCATACCTCCACCTACAGTCCCATACCTCTATACCTCCACCTACAGTCCCATACCTCCACCTACAGTCCCATACCTCTATACCTCCACCTACAGTCCCATACCACTATACCTCCACCTACAGTCCCATACCTCTATACCTCCACCTACAGTCCCATACCTCTATACCTCCACCTACAGTCCCATACCTCTATACCTCCACCTACAGACCCATACCTCTATACCTCCACCTACAGTCCCATACCTCCACCTACAGTACCATACCTCTATACCTCCACCTACAGTCCCATACCTCTATACCTCCACCTACAGTCCCATACCTCCACCTACAGTCCCATACCACTATACCTCCACCTACATTATCATACCTCTATAGCTCCACCTACAGTCCCATACCTCCACCTACAGTCCCATACCTCTATACCTCCACCTACAGTCCCATACCTCTATACCTCCACCTACAGTCCCATACCTCTATACCTCCACCTACAGTCCCATACCTCTATACCTCCACCTACAGTCCCATACCTCTTTACCTCCACCTACAGTCCCATACCTCTATACCTCCACCTACAGTCCCATACCTCTATACCTCCACCTACAGTCCCATACCTATATACCTCCACCTACAGTCCAATACCTCTATACTTCCACCTACAGTCCCATACCTCTATACCTCCACCTACAGTCCCATACCTCTATACCTCCACCTACAGTCCCATACCTCTATACCTCCACCTACAGTCCCATACCACCACCTACAGTCCCATACCTCTATACCTCCACCTACAGTCCCATACCTCTATACCTCCACCTACATTCCCATACCTCTATACCTCCACCTACAGTCCCATACCTATATACCTCCACCTACAGTCCCATACCTCTATACCTCCACCTACAGTCCCATACCTCTATACCTCCACCTACAGTCCCATACCTCTATACCACCACCTACAGTCCCATACCTCTATACCTCCACCTGTAGTCCCATACCTCTATACCTCCACCTACAGACCCACACCTTTATACCTCCACCTACAGTCCCATACCTCTATACCTCCACCTACAGTCCCATACCTCTATACCTCCACCTACAGTCCCATACCTCTATACCTCCACCTACAGTCCCATACCTCTATACCTCCACCTACAGTCCCATACCTCCACCTACAGTCCCATACCTCTATACCTCCACCTACAGTCCCATACCTCTATACCTCCACCTACAGTCCCATACCTCTATACCTCTACCTACAGTCCCATACCTCTATACCTCCACTACAGTCCCATAGCACCACCTACAGTCCCATACCTCTATACCTCCACCTGCAGTCCCATACCTCTATACCTCCACCTACAGTCCCATACCTCTATACCTCCACCTACAGTCCCATACCTCTATACCTCCACCTACAGTCCCATACATCTATACCTCCACCTACAGTCCCATACCTCTACCTACAGTCCATACCTCCACCTACAGTCCCATACCTCTATACCTCCACCTACAGTACATACCTCCACCTACAGTCCCATACCTCTATACATCCACCTACAGTCCCATACCTCTATACCTCCACCTACAGTCACATACCACTGTACCTCCACCTACAGTCCCATACCTCTATACCTCCACCTACAGTCCCATAACTCTATACCTCCACCTACAGTCCCATACCTCCACCTACAGTCCCATACCTCTATACCTAAACCTACAGTCCCATACTTCTATACCTCCACCTACAGTCCCATACCTCTATACCTCCTCCTACAGTCCAATACCTCTATACCTCCACCTACAGTCCCATACCTCTATACCTCCACCTACAGTCCCATACCTCTATACCTCCACCTACAGTCCCATACCTCTATACCTCCACCTTCAGTCCCATTCCTCTATACCTCCACCTACAGTCCCATACCTCTATACCTCCACCTACAGTCCCATACCTCTATACCTCCACCTACAGTCCCATACCTCTATACCTCCACCTACAGTCCCATACCTCTATACCACCACCTACAGTCCCATACCTCTATACCTCCACCTGTAGTCCCATACCGCTATACCTCCACCTACAGACCCATACCTTTATACCTCCACCTACAGTCCCATACCTCTATACCTCCACCTACAGTCCCATACCTCTATACCTCCACCTACAGTCCCATACCTCTATACCTCCACCTACAGTCCCATACCTCTATACCTCCACCTACAGTCCCATACCTCCACCTACAGTCCCATACCTCTATACCTCCACCTACAGTCCCATACCTCTATACCTCCACCTACAGTCCCATACCTCTATACCTCCACCTACAGTCCCATACCTCTATACCTCCACCTACAGTCCCATACCTCTATACCTCCACCTACAGTCCCATACCTCTATACCTCCACCTACAGTCCCATACATCTATACCTCCACCTACAGTCCCATACCTCTACCTACAGTCCATACCTCCACCTACAGTCCCATACCTCTATACCTCCACCTACAGTCCATACCTCCACCTACAGTCCATACCTCCACCTACAGTCCCATACCTCTATACATCCACCTACAGTCCCATACCTCTATACCTCCACCTACAGTCCCATACCTCTATACCTCCACCTACAGTCCCATACCTCTATACCTCCACCTCCACCTACAGTCCCATACCTCTATACCTCCACCTACAGTCCCATACCTCTATACCTCCCCCTACAGTCCCATATCTCTATACCTCCACCTACAGTCCCATACCTCTATACCTCCACCTACAGTCCCATACCTCCACCTTCAGTCCCATACCTCTATACCTCCACCTACAGTCCCATACCACTATACCTCCACCTACAGTCCCATACCTCTATACCTCCACCTAAAGTCCCATACCTCTATACCTCCACCTACAGTCCCATACCTCCACCTACAGTCCCATACCTCTATACCTCCACCTACAGTCCCATACCACTATACCTCCACCTACACTCCCATACCACCACCTACAGTCCCATACCTCTATACCTCCACCTACAGTCCCATACCTCTATACCTCCACCTACAGTCCCATACCTCTATTCCTCCACTTACAGTCCCATACCACTATACCTCCACCTACACTCCCATACCTCTATACCTCCACTACAGTCCCATAGCACCACCTACAGTCCCATACCTCTATACCTCCACCTGCAGTCCCATACCTCTATACCTCCACCTACAGTCCCATACCTCTATACCTCCACCTACAGTCCCATACCTCTATACCTCCACCTACAGTCCCATACATCTATACCTCCACCTACAGTCCCATACCTCTACCTACAGTCCATACCTCCACCTACAGTCCCATACCTCTATACCTCCACCTACAGTCCATACCTCCACCTACAGTCCCATACCTCTATACATCCACCTACAGTCCCATACCTCTATACCTCCACCTACAGTCCCATACCTCTATACCTCCTCCTACAGTCCCATACCTCTATACCTCCACCTACAGTCCCATACCTCCACCTACAGTCCCATACCTCTATACCTCCACCTACAGTCCATACCTCCACCTACAGTCCCATACCTCTATACCTCCACCTACAGTCCCATACCTCTATACCTCCACCTACAGTCCATACCTCCACCTACAGTCCCATACCTCTATACCTCCACCTACAGTCCCATACCTCTATACCTCCACCTACAGTCCCATACCTCTATACCTCCACCTACAGTCCCATACCTCTATACCTCCACCTACAGTCCCATACCTCTATACCTCCACCTACAGTCCCATACCTCTATACCTCCACCTACAGTCCTATACCTCTATACCTCCACCTACAGTCCCATAACTCTATACCTCCACCTACAGTCCCATACCTCTATACCTCCACCTACAGTCCCATACCTCTATACCTCCACCTACAGTCCCATACCTCCACCTACAGTCCCATACCTCTATACCTCCACCTACAGTCCCATACCACTATACCTCCACCTACAGTCCCATACCTCTATACCTCCACCTACAGTCCCATACCTCTATACCTCCACCTACAGTCCCATACCTCTATACCTCCACCTACAGACCCATACCTCTATACCTCCACCTACAGTCCCATACCTCCACCTACAGTCCCATACCTCTATACCTCCACCTACAGTCCCATACCTCTATTCCTCCACCTACAGTCCCATACCTCCACCTACATTCCCATACCTCTATACCTCCAACTACAGTCCCATACCACTATACCTCCACCTACAGTCCCATACCTCTATACCTCCACCTACAGTCCCATACCTCTATACCTCCACCTACAGTCCTATACCTCTATTCCTCCACCTACAGTCCCATACCTCTATACCTCCACCTACAGTCCCATACCTCCACCTACAGTCCCATACCTCTATACCTCCACCTACAGTCCCATACCACTATACCTCCACCTACATTCCCATACCTCTATAGCTCCACCTACAGTCCCATACCTCCACCTACAGTCCCATACCTCTATACCTCCACCTACAGTCCCATACCTCTATACCTCCACCTACAGTCCCATACCTCTATACCTCCACCTACAGTCCTATACCTCTATTCCTCCACCTACAGTCCCATACCTCTATACCTCCACCTACAGTCCCATACCTCCACCTACAGTCCCATACCTCTATACCTCCACCTACAGTCCCATACCACTATACCTCCACCTACATTCCCATACCTCTATAGCTCCACCTACAGTCCCATACCTCCACCTACAGTCCCATACCTCTATACCTCCACCTACAGTCCCATACCTCTATACCTCCACCTACAGTCCCATACCTCCACCTTCAGTCCCATACCTCTATACCTCCACCTACAGTCCCATACCACTATACCTCCACCTACAGTCCCATACCTCTATACCTCCACCTAAAGTCCCATACCTCTATACCTCCACCTACAGTCCCATACCTCCACCTACAGTCCCATACCTCTATACCTCCACCTACAGTCCCATACCACTATACCTCCACCTACACTCCCATACCACCACCTACAGTCCCATACCTCTATACCTCCACCTACAGTCCCATACCTCTATACCTCCACCTACAGTCCCATACCTCTATACCTCCACTTACAGTCCCATACCACTATACCTCCACCTACACTCCCATACCTCTATACCTCCACTACAGTCCCATAGCACCACCTACAGTCCCATACCTCTATACCTCCACCTGCAGTCCCATACCTCTATACCTCCACCTACAGTCCCATACCTCTATACCTCCACCTACAGTCCCATACCTCTATACCTCCACCTACAGTCCCATACATCTATACCTCCACCTACAGTCCCATACCTCTACCTACAGTCCATACCTCCACCTACAGTCCCATACCTCTATACCTCCACCTACAGTCCATACCTCCACCTACAGTCCCATACCTCTATACATCCACCTACAGTCCCATACCTCTATACCTCCACCTACAGTCCCATACCTCTATACCTCCTCCTACAGTCCCATACCTCTATACCTCCACCTACAGTCCCATACCTCCACCTACAGTCCCATACCTCTATACCTCCACCTACAGTCCATACCTCCACCTACAGTCCCATACCTCTATACCTCCACCTACAGTCCCATACCTCTATACCTCCACCTACAGTCCATACCTCCACCTACAGTCCCATACCTCTATACCTCCACCTACAGTCCCATACCTCTATACCTCCACCTACAGTCCCATACCTCTATACCTCCACCTACAGTCCCATACCTCTATACCTCCACCTACAGTCCCATACCTCTATACCTCCACCTACAGTCCCATACCTCTATACCTCCACCTACAGTCCTATACCTCTATACCTCCACCTACAGTCCCATAACTCTATACCTCCACCTACAGTCCCATACCTCTATACCTCCACCTACAGTCCCATACCTCTATACCTCCACCTACAGTCCCATACCTCCACCTACAGTCCCATACCTCTATACCTCCACCTACAGACCCATACCTCTATACCTCCACCTACAGTCCCATACCTCCACCTACAGTCCCATACCTCTATACCTCCACCTACAGTCCCATACCTCTATTCCTCCACCTACAGTCCCATACCTCCACCTACATTCCCATACCTCTATACCTCCAACTACAGTCCCATACCACTATACCTCCACCTACAGTCCCATACCTCTATACCTCCACCTACAGTCCCATACCTCTATACCTCCACCTACAGTCCTATACCTCTATTCCTCCACCTACAGTCCCATACCTCTATACCTCCACCTACAGTCCCATACCTCCACCTACAGTCCCATACCTCTATACCTCCACCTACAGTCCCATACCACTATACCTCCACCTACATTCCCATACCTCTATAGCTCCACCTACAGTCCCATACCTCCACCTACAGTCCCATACCTCTATACCTCCACCTACAGTCCCATACCTCTATACCTCCACCTACAGTCCCATACCTCCACCTACAGTCCCATACCTCTATACCTCCACCTACAGTCCCATACCTCTATACCTCCACCTACAGTCCCATACCTCCACCTACAGTCCCATACCTCTATACCTCCACCTACAGTCCCATACCTCTATACCTCCACCTACAGTCCCATACCTCTATACCTCCACCTAAAGTCCCATACCTCTATACCTCCACCTACAGTCCATACCTCCACCTACAGTCCCATACCTCTATACCTCCACCTACAGTCCCATACCTCTATACCTCCACCTACAGTCCCATACCTCTATACCTCCACCTACAGTCCTATACCTCTACCTACAGTCCATACCTCCACCTACAGTCCCATACCTCTATACCTCCACCTACAGTCCCATACCTCTATACCTCCACCTCCACCTACAGTCCCATACCTCTATACCTCCCCCTACAGTCCCATACCTCTATCCCTCCCCCTACAGTCCCATACCTCTATACCTCCACCTACAGTCCCATACCTCTATACCTCCACCTACAGTCCCATACCTCCACCTACAGTCCTATACCTCTATACCTCCACCTACAGTCCCATACCTCTATACCTCCACCTACAGTCTCATACCTCCACCTTCAGTCCCATACCTCTATACCTCCACCTACAGTCCCATACCACTATACCTCCACCTACAGTCCCATACCTCTATACCTCCACCTACAGTCCCATACCTCTATACCTCCACCTACAGTCCCATAACTCCACCTACAGTCCCATACCTCTATACCTCCACCTACAGTCCCATACCACTGTACCTCCACCTACACTCCCATACCACCACCTACAGTCCCATACCTCTATACCTCCACCTACAGTCCCATACCTCTATTCCTCCACCTACAGTCCCATACCTCTATACCTCCACCTACAGTCCCATACCTCTACCTTCAGTCCATACCTCCACCTAAAGTCCCATACCTCTATACCTCCACCTACAGTCCCATACCTCTATACCTCCACCTACAGTCCATACCTCCACCTACAGTCCCATACCTCTATACCTCCACCTACAGTCCCATACCTCTATACCTCCACCTACAGTCCCATACCTCTATACCTCCACCTACAGTCCCATACCTCTATACCTCCACCTACACCCCTATACCTCTATACCTCCACCTACAGTCCCATAACTCTATACCTCCACCTACAGTCCCATACCTCTATACCTCCACCAACAGTCCCATACCTCCACCTACAGTCCCATACCTCTATACCTCCACCTACAGTCCCATACCTCCACCTACAGTCCCATACCTCTATACCTCCACCTACAGTCACATACCACTATACCTCCACCTACAGTCCCATACCTCTATACCTCCACCTACAGTCCCATACCTCCACCTACAGTCCCATACCTCTATACCTCCACCTACAGTCCCATACCTCCACCTACAGTCCCATACCTCTATACCTCCACCTACAGTCCCATAACACTATACCTCCACCTACAGTCCCATACCTCTATACCTCCACCTACAGTCCCATACCTCTATACCTCCACCTACAGTCCCATACCTCTATACCTCCACCTACAGACCCATACCTCTATACCTCCACCTACAGTCCCATACCTCCACCTACAGTCCCATACCTCTATACCTCCACCTACAGTCCCATACCTCTATACCTCCACCTACAGTCCCATACCTCCACCTACAGTCCCATACCACTATACCTCCACCTACATTATCATACCTCTATAGCTCCACCTACAGTCCCATACCTCCACCTACAGTCCCATACCTCTATACCTCCACCTACAGTCCCATACCTCTATACCTCCACCTACAGTCCCATACCTCCACCTTCAGTCCCATACCTCTATACCTCCACCTACAGTCCCATACCACTATACCTCCACCTACAGTCCCATACCTCTATACCTCCACCTACAGTCCCATACCTCTATACCTCCACCTACAGTCCCATACCTCCACCTACAGTCCCATACCTCTATACCTCCACCTACAGTCCCATACCACTGTACCTCCACCTACACTCCCATACCACCACCTACAGTCCCATACCTCTATACCTCCACCTACAGTCCCATACCTCTATTCCTCCACCTACAGTCCCATACCTCTATACCTCCACCTACAGTCCCATACCTCTACCTTCAGTCCATACCTCCACCTAAAGTCCCATACCTCTATACCTCCACCTACAGTCCCATACCTCTATACCTCCACCTACAGTCCATACCTCCACCTACAGTCCCATACCTCTATACCTCCACCTACAGTCCCATACCTCTATACCTCCACCTACAGTCCCATACCTCTATACCTCCACCTACAGTCCCATACCTCTATACCTCCACCTCCACCTACACTCCTATACCTCTATACCTCCACCTACAGTCCCATAACTCTATACCTCCACCTACAGTCCCATACCTCTATACCTCCACCTACAGTCCCATACCTCCACCTACAGTCCCATACCTCTATACCTCCACCTACAGTCCCATACCTCCACCTACAGTCCCATACCTCTATACCTCCACCTACAGTCCCATACCACTATACCTCCACCTACAGTCCCATACCTCTATACCTCCACCTACAGTCCCATACCTCCACCTACAGTCCCATACCTCTATACCTCCACCTACAGTCCCATACCACTATACCTCCACCTACAGTCCCATACCTCTATACCTCCACCTACAGTCCCATACCTCTATACCTCCACCTACAGTCCCATACCTCTATACCTCCACCTACAGACCCATACCTCTATACCTCCACCTACAGTCCCATACCTCCACCTACAGTCCCATACCTCTATACCTCCACCTACAGTCCCATACCTCTATACCTCCACCTACAGTCCCATACCTCTATACCTCCACCTACAGTCCCATACCTATATACCTCCACCTACAGTCCCATACCTCTATACCTCCACCTACAGTCCCATACCTCTATACCTCCCCCTACAGTCCCATACCTCTATACCTCCCCCTACAGTCCCATACCTCTATACCTCCACCTACAGTCCCATACCTCTATACCTCCACCTACAGTCCCATACCTCCACCTACAGTCCCATACCTCTATACCTCCACCTACAGTCCCATACCTCTATACCTCCACCTACAGTCCCATACCTCCACCTTCAGTCCCATACCTCTATACCTCCACCTACAGTCCCATACCTCTATACCTCCACCTACAGTCCCATACCTCTATACCTCCACCTACAGTCCCATACCTCTATACCTCCACCTACAGTCCCATAACTCCACCTACAGTCCCATACCTCTATACCTCCACCTACAGTCCCATACCACTGTACCTCCACCTACACTCCCATACCACCACCTACAGTCCCATACCTCTATACCTCCACCTACAGTCCCATACCTCTATTCCTCCACCTACAGTCCCATACCTCTATACCTCCACCTACAGTCCCATACCTCTACCTTCAGTCCATACCTCCACCTAAAGTCCCATACCTCTATACCTCCACCTACAGTCCCATACCTCTATACCTCCACCTACAGTCCATACCTCCACCTACAGTCCCATACCTCTATACCTCCACCTACAGTCCCATACCTCTATACCTCCACCTACAGTCCCATACCTCTATACCTCCACCTACAGTCCCATACCTCTATACCTCCACCTACACTCCTATACCTCTATACCTCCACCTACAGTCCCATAACTCTATACCTCCACCTACAGTCCCATACCTCTATACCTCCACCTACAGTCCCATACCTCCACCTACAGTCCCATACCTCTATACCTCCACCTACAGTCCCATACCTCCACCTACAGTCCCATACCTCTATACCTCCACCTACAGTCACATACCACTATACCTCCACCTACAGTCCCATACCTCTATACCTCCACCTACAGTCCCATACCTCCACCTACAGTCCCATACCTCTATACCTCCACCTACAGTCCCATACCTCCACCTACAGTCCCATACCTCTATACCTCCACCTACAGTCCCATACCACTATACCTCCACCTACAGTCCCATACCTCTATACCTCCACCTACAGTCCCATACCTCTATACCTCCACCTACAGTCCCATACCTCTATACCTCCACCTACAGACCCATACCTCTATACCTCCACCTACAGTCCCATACCTCCACCTACAGTCCCATACCTCTATACCTCCACCTACAGTCCCATACCTCTATACCTCCACCTACAGTCCCATACCTCCACCTACAGTCCCATACCACTATACCTCCACCTACATTATCATACCTCTATAGCTCCACCTACAGTCCCATACCTCCACCTACAGTCCCATACCTCTATACCTCCACCTACAGTCCCATACCTCCACCTACAGTACCATACCACTATACCTCCACCTACATTATCATACCTCTATAGCTCCACCTACAGTCCCATACCTCCACCTACAGTCCCATACCTCTATACCTCCACCTACAGTCCCATACCTCTATACCTCCACCTACAGTCCCATACCTCCACCTTCAGTCCCATACCTCTATACCTCCACCTACAGTCCCATACCACTATACCTCCACCTACAGTCCCATACCTCTATACCTCCACCTACAGTCCCATACCTCTATACCTCCACCTACAGTCCCATACCTCCACCTACAGTCCCATACCTCTATACCTCCACCTACAGTCCCATACCACTGTACCTCCACCTACACTCCCATACCACCACCTACAGTCCCATACCTCTATACCTCCACCTACAGTCCCATACCTCTATTCCTCCACCTACAGTCCCATACCTCTATACCTCCACCTACAGTCCAATACCTCTACCTTCAGTCCATACCTCCACCTAAAGTCCCATACCTCTATACCTCCACCTACAGTCCCATACCTCTATACCTCCACCTACAGTCCATACCTCCACCTACAGTCCCATACCTCTATACCTCCACCTACAGTCCCATACCACTATACCTCCACCTACAGTCCCATACCTCTATACCTCCACCTACAGTCCCATACCTCTATACCTCCACCTACACTCCTATACCTCTATACCTCCACCTACAGTCCCATAACTCTATACCTCCACCTACAGTCCCATACCTCTATACCTCCACCTACAGTCCCATACCTCCACCTACAGTCCCATACCTCTATACCTCCACCTACAGTCCCATACCTCCACCTACAGTCCCATACCTCTATACCTCCACCTACAGTCCCATACCACTATACCTCCACCTACAGTCCCATACCTCTATACCTCCACCTACAGTCCCATACCTCCACCTACAGTCCCATACCTCTATACCTCCACCTACAGTCCCATACCTCCACCTACAGTCCCATACCTCTATACCTCCACCTACAGTCCCATACCACTATACCTCCACCTACAGTCCCATACCTCTATACCTCCACCTACAGTCCCATACCTCCACCTTCAGTCCCATACCTCTATACCTCCACCTACAGTCCCATACCACTATACCTCCACCTACAGTCCCATACCTCTATACCTCCACCTACAGTCCCATACCTCTATACCTCCACCTACAGTCCCATACCTCCACCTACAGTCCCATACCTCTATACCTCCACCTACAGTCCCATACCACTGTACCTCCACCTACACTCCCATACCACCACCTACAGTCCCATACCTCTATACCTCCACCTACAGTCCCATACCTCTATTCCTCCACCTACAGTCCCATACCTCTATACCTCCACCTACAGTCCAATACCTCTACCTTCAGTCCATACCTCCACCTAAAGTCCCATACCTCTATACCTCCACCTACAGTCCCATACCTCTATACCTCCACCTACAGTCCATACCTCCACCAACAGTCCCATACATCTATACCTCCACCTACAGTCCCATACCACTATACCTCCACCTACAGTCCCATACCTCTATACCTCCACCTACAATCCCATACCTCTATACCTCCACCTACACTCCTATACCTCTATACCTCCACCTACAGTCCCATAACTCTATACCTCCACCTACAGTCCCATACCTCTATACCTCCACCTACAGTCCCATACCTCCACCTACAGTCCCATACCTCTATACCTCCACCTACAGTCCCATACCTCCACCTACAGTCCCATACCTCTATACCTCCACCTACAGTCCCATACCACTATACCTCCACCTACAGTCCCATACCTCTATACCTCCACCTACAGTCCCATACCTCCACCTACAGTCCCATACCTCTATACCTCCACCTACAGTCCCATACCTCCACCTACAGTCCCATACCTCTATACCTCCACCTACAGTCCCATACCACTATACCTCCACCTACAGTCCCATACCTCTATACCTCCACCTACAGTCCCATACCTCTATACCTCCACCTACAGTCCCATACCTCTATACCTCCACCTACAGACCCATACCTCTATACCTCCACCTACAGTCCCATACCTCCACCTACAGTCCCATACCTCTATACCTCCACCTACAGTCCCATACCTCTATACCTCCACCTACAGTCCCATACCTCCACCTACAGTCCCATACCACTATACCTCCACCTACATTATCATACCTCTATAGCTCCACCTACAGTCCCATACCTCCACCTACAGTCCCATACCTCTATACCTCCACCTACAGTCCCATACCTCTATACCTCCACCTACAGTCCCATACCTCTATACCTCCACCTACAGTCCCATACCTCTATACTTCCACCTACAGTCCCATACCTCTTTACCTCCACCTACAGTCCCATACCTCTATACCTCCACCTACAGTCCCATACCTCTATACCTCCACCTACAGTCCCATACCTATATACCTCCACCTACAGTCCAATACCTCTATACTTCCACCTACAGTCCCATACCTCTATACCTCCACCTACAGTCCCATACCTCTATACCTCCACCTACAGTCCCATACCTCTATACCTCCACCTACAGTCCCATACCACCACCTACAGTCCCATACCTCTATACCTCCACCTACAGTCCCATACCTCTATACCTCCACCTACATTCCCATACCTCTATACCTCCACCTACAGTCCCATACCTATATACCTCCACCTACAGTCCCATACCTCTATACCTCCACCTACAGTCCCATACCTCTATACCTCCACCTACAGTCCCATACCTCTATACCACCACCTACAGTCCCATACCTCTATACCTCCACCTGTAGTCCCATACCTCTATACCTCCACCTACAGACCCACACCTTTATACCTCCACCTACAGTCCCATACCTCTATACCTCCACCTACAGTCCCATACCTCTATACCTCCACCTACAGTCCCATACCTCTATACCTCCACCTACAGTCCCATACCTCTATACCTCCACCTACAGTCCCATACCTCCACCTACAGTCCCATACCTCTATACCTCCACCTACAGTCCCATACCTCTATACCTCCACCTACAGTCCCATACCTCTATACCTCTACCTACAGTCACATACCTCTATACCTCCACTACAGACCCATAGCACCACCTACAGTCCCATACCTCTATACCTCCACCTGCAGTCCCATACCTCTATACCTCCACCTACAGTCCCATACCTCTATACCTCCACCTACAGTCCCATACCTCTATACCTCCACCTACAGTCCCATACATCTATACCTCCACCTACAGTCCCATACCTCTACCTACAGTCCATACCTCCACCTACAGTCCCATACCTCTATACCTCCACCTACAGTACATACCTCCACCTACAGTCCCATACCTCTATACATCCACCTACAGTCCCATACCTCTATACCTCCACCTACAGTCCCATACCTCTATACCTCCTCCTACAGTCCCATACCTCTATACCTCCACCTGCAGTCCCATACCTCTATACCTCCACCTACAGTCCCATACCTCTATACCTCCACCTACAGTCACATACCACTGTACCTCCACCTACAGTCCCATACCTCTATACCTCCACCTACAGTCCCATAACTCTATACCTCCACCTACAGTCCCATACCTCCACCTACAGTCCCATACCTCTATACCTAAACCTACAGTCCCATACTTCTATACCTCCACCTACAGTCCCATACCTCTATACCTCCTCCTACAGTCCAATACCTCTATACCTCCACCTACAGTCCCATACCTCTATACCTCCACCTACAGTCCCATACCTCTATACCTCCACCTACAGTCCCATACCTCTATACCTCCACCTTCAGTCCCATTCCTCTATACCTCCACCTACAGTCCCATACCTCTATACCTCCACCTACAGTCCCATACCTCTATACCTCCACCTACAGTCCCATACCTCTATACCTCCACCTACAGTCCCATACCTCTATACCACCACCTACAGTCCCATACCTCTATACCTCCACCTGTAGTCCCATACCGCTATACCTCCACCTACAGACCCATACCTCTATACCTCCACCTACAGTCCCATACCTCTATACCTCCACCTACAGTCCCATACCTCTATACCTCCACCTACAGTCCCATACCTCTATACCTCCACCTACAGTCCCATACCTCTATACCTCCACCTACAGTCCCATACCTCCACCTACAGTCCCATACCTCTATACCTCCACCTACAGTCCCATACCTCTATACCTCCACCTACAGTCCCATACCTCTATACCTCCACCTACAGTCCCATACCTCTATACCTCCACCTACAGTCCCATACCTCTATACCTCCACCTACAGTCCCATACCTCTATACCTCCACCTACAGTCCCATACATCTATACCTCCACCTACAGTCCCCATACCTCTACCTACAGTCCATACCTCCACCTACAGTCCCATACCTCTATACCTCCACCTACAGTCCATACCTCCACCTACAGTCCATACCTCCACCTACAGTCCCATACCTCTATACATCCACCTACAGTCCCATACCTCTATACCTCCACCTACAGTCCCATACCTCTATACCTCCACCTACAGTCCCATACCTCTATACCTCCACCTACAGTCCTATACCTCTACCTACAGTCCATACCTCCACCTACAGTCCCATACCTCTATACCTCCACCTACAGTCCCATACCTCTATACCTCCACCTCCACCTACAGTCCCATACCTCTATACCTCCACCTACAGTCCCATACCTCTATACCTCCCCCTACAGTCCCATATCTCTATACCTCCACCTACAGTCCCATACCTCTATACCTCCACCTACAGTCCCATACCTCCACCTTCAGTCCCATACCTCTATACCTCCACCTACAGTCCCATACCACTATACCTCCACCTACAGTCCCATACCTCTATACCTCCACCTAAAGTCCCATACCTCTATACCTCCACCTACAGTCCCATACCTCCACCTACAGTCCCATACCTCTATACCTCCACCTACAGTCCCATACCACTATACTTCCACCTACACTCCCATACCACCACCTACAGTCCCATACCTCTATACCTCCACCTACAGTCCCATACCTCTATACCTCCACCTACAGTCCCATACCTCTATACCTCCACTTACAGTCCCATACCACTATACCTCCACCTACACTCCCATACCTCTATACCTCCACTACAGTCCCATAGCACCACCTACAGTCCCATACCTCTATACCTCCACCTGCAGTCCCATACCTCTATACCTCCACCTACAGTCCCATACCTCTATACCTCCACCTACAGTCCCATACCTCTATACCTCCACCTACAGTCCCATACATCTATACCTCCACCTACAGTCCCATACCTCTACCTACAGTCCATACCTCCACCTACAGTCCCATACCTCTATACCTCCACCTACAGTCCATACCTCCACCTACAGTCCCATACCTCTATACATCCACCTACAGTCCCATACCTCTATACCTCCACCTACAGTCCCATACCTCTATACCTCCTCCTACAGTCCCATACCTCTATACCTCCACCTACAGTCCCATACCTCCACCTACAGTCCCATACCTCTATACCTCCACCTACAGTCCCATACCACTATACCTCCACCTACAGTCCCATACCTCTATACCTCCACCTACAGTCCCATACCTCCACCTACAGTCCCATACCTCTATACCTCCACCTACAGTCCCATACCTCCACCTACAGTCCCATACCTCTATACCTCCACCTACAGTCCCATACCACTATACCTCCACCTACAGTCCCATACCTCTATACCTCCACCTACAGTCCCATACCTCTATACCTCCACCTACAGTCCCATACCTCTATACCTCCACCTACAGACCCATACCTCTATACCTCCACCTACAGTCCCATACCTCCACCTACAGTCCCATACCTCTATACCTCCACCTACAGTCCCATACCTCTATACCTCCACCTACAGTCCCATACCTCCACCTACAGTCCCATACCACTATACCTCCACCTACATTATCATACCTCTATAGCTCCACCTACAGTCCCATACCTCCACCTACAGTCCCATACCTCTATACCTCCACCTACAGTCCCATACCTCTATACCTCCACCTACAGTCCCATACCTCTATACCTCCACCTACAGTCCCATACCTCTATACCTCCACCTACAGTCCCATACCTCTTTACCTACACCTACAGTCCCATACCTCTATACCTCCACCTACAGTCCCATACCTCTATACCTCCACCTACAGTCCCATACCTATATACCTCCACCTACAGTCCAATACCTCTATACTTCCACCTACAGTCCCATACCTCTATACCTCCACCTACAGTCCCATACCTCTATACCTCCACCTACATTCCCATACCTCTATACCTCCACCTACAGTCCCATACCTATATACCTCCACCTACAGTCCCATACCTCTATACCTCCACCTACAGTCCCATACCTCTATACCTCCACCTACAGTCCCATACCTCTATACCACCACCTACAGTCCCATACCTCTATACCTCCACCTGTAGTCCCATACCTCTATACCTCCACCTACAGACCCACACCTTTATACCTCCACCTACAGTCCCATACCTCTATACCTCCACCTACAGTCCCATACCTCTATACCTCCACCTACAGTCCCATACCTCTATACCTCCACCTACAGTCCCATACCTCTATACCTCCACCTACAGTCCCATACCTCTATACCTCCACCTACAGTCCCATACCTCTATACCTCCACCTACAGTCCCATACCTCTATACCTCCACCTACAGTCCCATACATCTATACCTCCACCTACAGTCCCATACCTCTACCTACAGTCCATACCTCCACCTACAGTCCCATACCTCTATACCTCCACCTACAGTCCATACCTCCACCTACAGTCCATACCTCCACCTACAGTCCCATACCTCTATACATCCACCTACAGTCCCATACCTCTATACCTCCACCTACAGTCCCATACCTCTATACCTCCACCTACAGTCCCATACCTCTATACCTCCACCTACAGTCCTATACCTCTACCTACAGTCCATACCTCCACCTACAGTCCCATACCTCTATACCTCCACCTACAGTCCCATACCTCTATACCTCCACCTCCACCTACAGTCCCATACCTCTATACCTCCACCTACAGTCCCATACCTCTATACCTCCCCCTACAGTCCCATATCTCTATACCTCCACCTACAGTCCCATACCTCTATACCTCCACCTACAGTCCCATACCTCCACCTTCAGTCCCATACCTCTATACCTCCACCTACAGTCCCATACCACTATACCTCCACCTACAGTCCCATACCTCTATACCTCCACCTAAAGTCCCATACCTCTATACCTCCACCTACAGTCCCATACCTCCACCTACAGTCCCATACCTCTATACCTCCACCTACAGTCCCATACCACTATACCTCCACCTACACTCCCATACCACCACCTACAGTCCCATACCTCTATACCTCCACCTACAGTCCCATACCTCTATACCTCCACCTACAGTCCCATACCTCTATACCTCCACTTACAGTCCCATACCACTATACCTCCACCTACACTCCCATACCTCTATACCTCCACTACAGTCCCATAGCACCACCTACAGTCCCATACCTCTATACCTCCACCTGCAGTCCCATACCTCTATACCTCCACCTACAGTCCCATACCTCTATACCTCCACCTACAGTCCCATACCTCTATACCTCCACCTACAGTCCCATACATCTATACCTCCACCTACAGTCCCATACCTCTACCTACAGTCCATACCTCCACCTACAGTCCCATACCTCTATACCTCCACCTACAGTCCATACCTCCACCTACAGTCCCATACCTCTATACATCCACCTACAGTCCCATACCTCTATACCTCCACCTACAGTCCCATACCTCTATACCTCCTCCTACAGTCCCATACCTCTATACCTCCACCTACAGTCCCATACCTCCACCTACAGTCCCATACCTCTATACCTCCACCTACAGTCCCATACCACTATACCTCCACCTACAGTCCCATACCTCTATACCTCCACCTACAGTCCCATACCTCCACCTACAGTCCCATACCTCTATACCTCCACCTACAGTCCCATACCTCCACCTACAGTCCCATACCTCTATACCTCCACCTACAGTCCCATACCACTATACCTCCACCTACAGTCCCATACCTCTATACCTCCACCTACAGTCCCATACCTCTATACCTCCACCTACAGTCCCATACCTCTATACCTCCACCTACAGACCCATACCTCTATACCTCCACCTACAGTCCCATACCTCCACCTACAGTCCCATACCTCTATACCTCCACCTACAGTCCCATACCTCTATACCTCCACCTACAGTCCCATACCTCCACCTACAGTCCCATACCACTATACCTCCACCTACATTATCATACCTCTATAGCTCCACCTACAGTCCCATACCTCCACCTACAGTCCCATACCTCTATACCTCCACCTACAGTCCCATACCTCTATACCTCCACCTACAGTCCCATACCTCTATACCTCCACCTACAGTCCCATACCTCTATACCTCCACCTACAGTCCCATACCTCTTTACCTACACCTACAGTCCCATACCTCTATACCTCCACCTACAGTCCCATACCTCTATACCTCCACCTACAGTCCCATACCTATATACCTCCACCTACAGTCCAATACCTCTATACTTCCACCTACAGTCCCATACCTCTATACCTCCACCTACAGTCCCATACCTCTATACCTCCACCTACATTCCCATACCTCTATACCTCCACCTACAGTCCCATACCTATATACCTCCACCTACAGTCCCATACCTCTATACCTCCACCTACAGTCCCATACCTCTATACCTCCACCTACAGTCCCATACCTCTATACCACCACCTACAGTCCCATACCTCTATACCTCCACCTGTAGTCCCATACCTCTATACCTCCACCTACAGACCCACACCTTTATACCTCCACCTACAGTCCCATACCTCTATACCTCCACCTACAGTCCCATACCTCTATACCTCCACCTACAGTCCCATACCTCTATACCTCCACCTACAGTCCCATACCTCTATACCTCCACCTACAGTCCCATACCTCCACCTACAGTCCCATACCTCTATACCTCCACCTACAGTCCCATACCTCTATACCTCCACCTACAGTCCCATACCTCTATACCTCCACCTACAGTCCCATACCTCTATACCTCCACCTACAGTCCCATACCTCTATACCTCCACTACAGTCCCATAGCACCACCTACAGTCCCATACCTCTATACCTCCACCTGCAGTCCCATACCTCTATACCTCCACCTACAGTCCCATACCTCTATACCTCCACCTACAGTCCCATACCTCTATACCTCCACCTACAGTCCCATACATCTATACCTCCACCTACAGTCCCATACAAATTCAAATCAAATTTATTTTTATATAGCCCTTCGTACATCAGCTGATATTCTCAAAGTGCTGTACAGAAACCCAGCCTAAAACCCCAAACAGCAAGCAAAGCATGTGAAAGAAGCACGGTGGCTAGGAAAAACTCCCTAGGAAAAACTCCCTAGAAAGGCCAAAAACCTAGGAAGAAACCTAGAGAGGAACCAGGCTATGAGGGGTGGCCAGTCCTCTTCTGGCTGTGCAGGGTGGATATTATAACAGAACATGGTCAAAATGTTAAAATGTTAAAATGTTCATAAATGACCAGCATGGTCAAATAATAATAATCATAGTAGTTGTCGAGGGTGCAACAAGCACGTCCGGTGAACAGGTCAGGGTTCCATAGCCGCAGGCAGAACAGTTGAAACTGGAGCAGCAGCACGGCCAGGTGGACTGGGGACAGCAAGGAGTCATCATACCAGGTAGTCCTGAGGCATGGTCCTAGGGCTCAGGTCCTCCGAGAGAAAGACAGAAAGAGAGAAAGAGAGAATTAGAGAGAGCATATTTAAATACACACAGGACACCGGATAAGACAAGAGAAATACTCCAGATGTAACAGACTGACCCTAGCCCCCCGACACATAAACTACTGCAGCATAAATACTGGAGGCTGAGACAGGAGGGATCAGAAGACACTGTGGCCCCATCCGATGATACCCCCGGACAGGGCCAAACAGGCAGGATATAACCCCACCCACTTTGCCAAAGCACAGCCCCCACACCACTAGAGGGATGTCTCCAACCACCAACTTACCGTCCTAAGACAAGGCCGAGTATAGCCCACAACGATCTCCGCCATGGCACAACCCAAGGGGGGGGGCGCCAACCCAGACAGGAAGACCATGTCAGTGACTCAACCCACTCAAGTGACGCACCGCTCCCATGGACGGCATGGAAGAACACCAGTAGGCCAGTGACTCAGCCTCTGTAAAAGGGTTAGAGGCAGAGAATCCCAGTGGAAAGAGGGGAACCGGCAAGGCAGAGACAGCAAGGGCGGTTCGTTGCTCCAGCCTTTCCGTTCACCTTCACACTCCTGGGCCAGACTATACTTAATCATAGGACCTACTGAAGAGATAAGTCTTCAGTAAAGACTTAAAGGTTGAGACTGAGTCTGCGTCTCTCACATTGGTAGGCAGACCATTCCATAAAAATGGAGCTCTATAGGAGAAAGCCCTACCTCCAGCCGTTTGCTTAGAAATTCTAGGGACAATTAGGAGGCCTGCGTCTTGTGACCGTAGCGTACGTGTAGGTATGTACGGCAGGACCAAATCGGAAAGATAGGTAGGAGCAAGCCCATGTAATGCTTTGTAGGTTAGCAGTAAAACCTTGAAATCAGCCCTTGCCTTAACAGGAAGCCAGTGTAGGGAGGCTAACACTGGAGTAATATGATCAAATGTTTTGGTTCTAGTCAGGATTCTAGCAGCCGTATTTAGCACTAACTGAAGTTTATTTAGTGCTTTATCCGGGTAGCCGGAAAGTAGAGCATTGCAGTAGTCCAGCCTAGAAGTAACAAAAGCATGGATTAATTTTTCTGCGTCATTTTTGGACAGAAAATTTCTGATTTTTGCAATGTTACGTAGATGGAAAAAAGCTGTCCTTGAAACAGTCTTGATATGTTCTTCAAAAGAGAGATCAGGGTCCAGAGTAACGCCGAGGTCCTTCACAGTTTTATTTGAGACGACTGTACAACCATCCAGATTAATTGTCAGATTCAACAGAAGATCTCTTTGTTTCTTGGGACCTAGAACAAGCATCTCTGTTTTGTCCGAGTTTAAAAGTAGAAAGTTTGCAGCCATCCACTTCTTTATGTCTGAAACACAGGCTTCTAGCGAGGGCAATTTTGGGGCTTCACCATGTTTCATTGAAATGTACAGCTGTGTGTCGTCTGCATAGCAGTGAAATTTAACATTATGTTTTCGAATGACATCCCCAAGAGGTAAAATATATAGTGAAAACAATAGTGGTCCTAAAACGGAACCTTGAGGAACACCGAAATTTACAATTGATTTGTCAGAGGACAAACCATTCACAGAGACAAACTGATATCTTTCCGACAGATAAGATCTAAACCAGGCCAGAACTTGTCCATGTAGACCAATTTGGGTTTCCAATCTCTCCAAAAGAATGTGGTGATCGATGGTATCAAAAGCGGCACTGTAGGTGGTACCTACAGTCCATACCTCCACCTACAGTCCCATACCTCTATACCTCCACCTACAGTACATACCTCCACCTACAGTCCCATACCTCTATACATCCACCTACAGTCCCATACCTCTATACCTCCACCTACAGTCCCATACCTCTATACCTCCTCCTACAGTCCCATACCTCTATACCTCCACCTGCAGTCCCATACCTCTATACCTCCACCTACAGTCCCATACCTCTATACCTCCACCTACAGTCACATACCACTGTACCTCCACCTACAGTCCCATACCTCTATACCTCCACCTACAGTCCCATAACTCTATACCTCCACCTACAGTCCCATACCTCCACCTACAGTCCCATACCTCTATACCTAAACCTACAGTCCCATACTTCTATACCTCCACCTACAGTCCCATACCTCTATACCTCCTCCTACAGTCCAATACATCTATACCTCCACCTACAGTCCCATACCTCTATACCTCCACCTACAGTCCCATACATCTATACCTCCACCTACAGTCCCATACCTCTATACCTCCACCTTCAGTCCCATTCCTCTATACCTCCACCTACAGTCCCATACCTCTATACCTCCACCTACAGTCCCATACCTCTATACCTCCACCTACAGTCCCATACCTCTATACCTCCACCTACAGTCCCATACCTCTATACCTCCACCTACAGTCCCATACCTCTATACCACCACCTACAGTCCCATACCTCTATACCTCCACCTGTAGTCCCATACCGCTATACCTCCACCTACAGACCCATACCTTTATACCTCCACCTACAGTCCCATACCTCTATACCTCCACCTACAGTCCCATACCTCTATACCTCCACCTACAGTCCCATACCTCTATACCTCCACCTACAGTCCCATACCTCTATACCTCCACCTACAGTCCCATACCTCCACCTACAGTCCCATACCTCTATACCTCCACCTACAGTCCCATACCTCTATACCTCCACCTACAGTCCCATACCTCTATACCTCCACCTACAGTCCCATACCTCTATACCTCCACCTACAGTCCCATACCTCTATACCTCCACCTACAGTCCCATACCTCTATACCTCCACCTACAGTCCCATACATCTATACCTCCACCTACAGTCCCATACCTCTACCTACAGTCCATACCTCCACCTACAGTCCCATACCTCTATACCTCCACCTACAGTCCATACCTCCACCTACAGTCCATACCTCCACCTACAGTCCCATACCTCTATACATCCACCTACAGTCCCATACCTCTATACCTCCACCTACAGTCCCATACCTCTATACCTCCACCTACAGTCCCATACCTCTATACCTCCACCTACAGTCCTATACCTCTACCTACAGTCCATACCTCCACCTACAGTCCCATACCTCTATACCTCCACCTACAGTCCCATACCTCTATACCTCCACCTCCACCTACAGTCCCATACCTCTATACCTCCACCTACAGTCCCATACCTCTATACCTCCCCCTACAGTCCCATACCTCTATACCTCCACCTACAGTCCCATACCTCTATACCTCCACCTACAGTCCCATACCTCCACCTTCAGTCCCATACCTCTATACCTCCACCTACAGTCCCATACCACTATACCTCCACCTACAGTCCCATACCTCTATACCTCCACCTAAAGTCCCATACCTCTATACCTCCACCTACAGTCCCATACCTCCACCTACAGTCCCATACCTCTATACCTCCACCTACAGTCCCATACCACTATACCTCCACCTACACTCCCATACCACCACCTACAGTCCCATACCTCTATACCTCCACCTACAGTCCCATACCTCTATACCTCCACCTACAGTCCCATACCTCTATACCTCCACTTACAGTCCCATACCACTATACCTCCACCTACACTCCCATACCTCTATACCTCCACTACAGTCCCATAGCACCACCTACAGTCCCATACCTCTATACCTCCACCTGCAGTCCCATACCTCTATACCTCCACCTACAGTCCCATACCTCTATACCTCCACCTACAGTCCCATACCTCTATACCTCCACCTACAGTCCCATACATCTATACCTCCACCTACAGTCCCATACCTCTACCTACAGTCCATAACTCCACCTACAGTCCCATACCTCTATACCTCCACCTACAGTCCATACCTCCACCTACAGTCCCATACCTCTATACATCCAACTACAGTCCCATACCTCTATACCTCCACCTACAGTCCCATACCTCTATACCTCCTCCTACAGTCCCATACCTCTATACCTCCACCTGCAGTCCCATACCTCTATACCTCCACCTACAGTCCCATACCTCTATACCTCCACCTACAGTCACATACCACTGTACCTCCACCTACAGTCCCATACCTCTATACCTCCACCTACAGTCCCATAACTCTATACCTCCACCTACAGTCCCATACCTCCACCTACAGTCCCATACCTCTATACCTAAACGTACAGTCCCATACTTCTATACCTCCACCTACAGTCCCATACCTCTATACCTCCTCCTACAGTCCAATACCTCTATACCTCCACCTACAGTCCCATACCTCTATACCTCCACCTACAGTCCCATACCTCTATACCTCCACCTACAGTCCCATACCTCTATACCTCCACCTTCAGTCCCATTCCTCTATACCTCCACCTACAGTCCCATACCTCTATACCTCCACCTACAGTCCCATACCTCTATACCTCCACCTACAGTCCCATACCTCTATACCTCCACCTACAGTCCCATACCTCTATACCTCCACCTACAGTCCCATACCTCTATACCACCACCTACAGTCCCATACCTCTATACCTCCACCTGTAGTCCCATACCGCTATACCTCCACCTACAGACCCATACCTTTATACCTCCACCTACAGTCCCATACCTCTATACCTCCACCTACAGTCCCATACCTCTATACCTCCACCTACAGTCCCATACCTCTATACCTCCACCTACAGTCCCATACCTCTATACCTCCACCTACAGTCCCATACCTCCACCTACAGTCCCATACCTCTATACCTCCACCTACAGTCCCATACCTCTATACCTCCACCTACAGTCCCATACCTCTATACCTCCACCTACAGTCCCATACCTCTATACCTCCACCTACAGTCCCATACCTCTATACCTCCACCTACAGTCCCATACCTCTATACCTCCACCTACAGTCCCATACCTCTATACCTCCACTTACAGTCCCATACCACTATACCTCCACCTACACTCCCATACCTCAATACCTCCACTACAGTCCCATAGCACCACCTACAGTCCCATACCTCTATACCTCCACCTGCAGTCCCATACCTCTATACCTCCACCTACAGTCCCATACCTCTATACCTCCACCTACAGTCCCATACCTCTATACCTCCACCTACAGTCCCATACATCTATACCTCCACCTACAGTCCCATACCTCTACCTACAGTCCATACCTCCACCTACAGTCCCATACCTCTATACCTCCACCTACAGTCCATACCTCCACCTACAGTCCCATACCTCTATACATCCACCTACAGTCCCATACCTCTATACCTCCACCTACAGTCCCATACCTCTATACCTCCTCCTACAGTCCCATACCTCTATACCTCCACCTGCAGTCCCATACCTCTATACCTCCACCTACAGTCACATACCACTGTACCTCCACCTACAGTCCCATACCTCTATACCTCCACCTACAGTCCCATAACTCTATACCTCCACCTACAGTCCCATACCTCCACCTACAGTCCCATACCTCTATACCTAAACCTACAGTCCCATACTTCTATACCTCCACCTACAGTCCCATACCTCTATACCTCCTCCTACAGTCCAATACCTCTATACCTCCACCTACAGTCCCATACCTCTATACCTCCACATACAGTCCCATACCTCTATACCTCCACCTACAGTCCCATACCTCTATACCTCCACCTTCAGTCCCATTCCTCTATACCTCCACCTACAGTCCCATACCTCTATACCTCCACCTACAGTCCCATACCTCTATACCTCCACCTACAGTCCCATACCTCTATACCTCCACCTACAGTCCCATACCTCTATACCACCACCTACAGTCCCATACCTCTATACCTCCACCTGTAGTCCCATACCGCTATACCTCCACCTACAGACCCATACCTTTATACCTCCACCTACAGTCCCATACCTCTATACCTCCACCTACAGTCCCATACCTCTATACCTCCACCTACAGTCCCATACCTCCACCTACAGTCCCATACCTCTATACCTCCACCTACAGTCCCATACCTCTATACCTCCACCTACAGTCCCATACATCTATACCTCCACCTACAGTCCCATACCTCTACCTACAGTCCATACCTCCACCTACAGTCCCATACCTCTATACCTCCACCTACAGTCCATACCTCCACCTACAGTCCCATACCTCTATACATCCACCTACAGTCCCATACCTCTATACCTCCACCTACAGTCCCATACCTCTATACCTCCACCTACAGTCCCATACCTCTATACCTCCACCTACAGTCCTATACCTCTACCTACAGTCCATACCTCCACCTACAGTCCCATACCTCTATACCTCCACCTACAGTCCCATACCTCTATACCTCCACCTCCACCTACAGTCCCATACCTCTATACCTCCACCTACAGTCCCATACCTCTATACCTCCCCCTACAGTCCCATACCTCTATACCTCCACCTACAGTCCCATACCTCTATACCTCCACCTACAGTCCCATACCTCCACCTTCAGTCCCATACCACTATACCTCCACCTACAGTCCCATACCTCTATACCTCCACCTACAGTCCATACCTCCACCTACAGTCCCATACCTCTATACATCCACCTACAGTCCCATACCTCTATACCTCCACCTACAGTCCCATACCTCTATACCTCCACCTACAGTCCCATACCTCTATACCTCCACCTACAGTCCTATACCTCTACCTACAGTCCATACCTCCACCTACAGTCCCATACCTCTATACCTCCACCTACAGTCCCATACCTCTATACCTCCACCTCCACCTACAGTCCCATACCTCTATACCTCCACCTACAGTCCCATACCTCTATACCTCCCCCTACAGTCCCATACCTCTATACCTCCACCTACAGTCCCATACCTCTATACCTCCACCTACAGTCCCATACCTCCACCTTCAGTCCCATACCTCTATACCTCCACCTACAGTCCCATACCACTATACCTCCACCTACAGTCCCATACCTCTATACCTCCACCTAAAGTCCCATACCTCTATACCTCCACCTACAGTCCCATACCTCCACCTACAGTCCCATACCTCTATACCTCCACCTACAGTCCCATACCACTATACCTCCACCTACACTCCCATACCACCACCTACAGTCCCATACCTCTATACCTCCACCTACAGTCCCATACCTCTATACCTCCACCTACAGTCCCATACCTCTATACCTCCACTTACAGTCCCATACCACTATACCTCCACCTACACTCCCATACCTCTATACCTCCACTACAGTCCCATAGCACCACCTACAGTCCCATACCTCTATACCTCCACCTGCAGTCCCATACCTCTATACCTCCACCTACAGTCCCATACCTCTATACCTCCACCTACAGTCCCATACCTCTATACCTCCACCTACAGTCCCATACATCTATACCTCCACCTACAGTCCCATACCTCTACCTACAGTCCATACCTCCACCTACAGTCCCATACCTCTATACCTCCACCTACAGTCCATACCTCCACCTACAGTCCCATACCTCTATACATCCACCTACAGTCCCATACCTCTATACCTCCACCTACAGTCCCATACCTCTATACCTCCTCCTACAGTCCCATACCTCTATACCTCCACCTGCAGTCCCATACCTCTATACCTCCACCTACAGTCCCATACCTCTATACCTCCACCTACAGTCACATACCACTGTACCTCCACCTACAGTCCCATACCTCTATACCTCCACCTACAGTCCCATAACTCTATACCTCCACCTACAGTCCCATACCTCCACCTACAGTCCCATACCTCTATACCTAAACCTACAGTCCCATACTTCTATACCTCCACCTACAGTCCCATACCTCTATACCTCCTCCTACAGTCCAATACCTCTATACCTCCACCTACAGTCCCATACCTCTATACCTCCACCTACAGTCCCATACCTCTATACCTCCACCTACAGTCCCATACCTCTATACCTCCACCTTCAGTCCCATTCCTCTATACCTCCACCTACAGTCCCATACCTCTATACCTCCACCTACAGTCCCATACCTCTATACCTCCACCTACAGTCCCATACCTCTATACCTCCACCTACAGTCCCATACCTCTATACCTCCACCTACAGTCCCATACCTCTATACCACCACCTACAGTCCCATACCTCTATACCTCCACCTGTAGTCCCATACCGCTATACCTCCACCTACAGACCCATACCTTTATACCTCCACCTACAGTCCCATACCTCTATACCTCCACCTACAGTCCCATACCTCTATACCTCCACCTACAGTCCCATACCTCTATACCTCCACCTACAGTCCCATACCTCTATACCTCCACCTACAGTCCCATACCTCCACCTACAGTCCCATACCTCTATACCTCCACCTACAGTCCCATACCTCTATACCTCCACCTACAGTCCCATACCTCTATACCTCCACCTACAGTCCCATACCTCTATACCTCCACCTACAGTCCCATACCTCTATACCTCCACCTACAGTCCCATACCTCTATACCTCCACCTACAGTCCCATACCTCTATACCTCCACTTACAGTCCCATACCACTATACCTCCACCTACACTCCCATACCTCAATACCTCCACTACAGTCCCATAGCACCACCTACAGTCCCATACCTCTATACCTCCACCTGCAGTCCCATACCTCTATACCTCCACCTACAGTCCCATACCTCTATACCTCCACCTACAGTCCCATACCTCTATACCTCCACCTACAGTCCCATACATCTATACCTCCACCTACAGTCCCATACCTCTACCTACAGTCCATACCTCCACCTACAGTCCCATACCTCTATACCTCCACCTACAGTCCATACCTCCACCTACAGTCCCATACCTCTATACATCCACCTACAGTCCCATACCTCTATACCTCCACCTACAGTCCCATACCTCTATACCTCCTCCTACAGTCCCATACCTCTATACCTCCACCTGCAGTCCCATACCTCTATACCTCCACCTACAGTCACATACCACTGTACCTCCACCTACAGTCCCATACCTCTATACCTCCACCTACAGTCCCATAACTCTATACCTCCACCTACAGTCCCATACCTCCACCTACAGTCCCATACCTCTATACCTAAACCTACAGTCCCATACTTCTATACCTCCACCTACAGTCCCATACCTCTATACCTCCTCCTACAGTCCAATACCTCTATACCTCCACCTACAGTCCCATACCTCTATACCTCCACCTACAGTCCCATACCTCTATACCTCCACCTACAGTCCCATACCTCTATACCTCCACCTTCAGTCCCATTCCTCTATACCTCCACCTACAGTCCCATACCTCTATACCTCCACCTACAGTCCCATACCTCTATACCTCCACCTACAGTCCCATACCTCTATACCTCCACCTACAGTCCCATACCTCTATACCACCACCTACAGTCCCATACCTCTATACCTCCACCTGTAGTCCCATACCGCTATACCTCCACCTACAGACCCATACCTTTATACCTCCACCTACAGTCCCATACCTCTATACCTCCACCTACAGTCCCATACCTCTATACCTCCACCTACAGTCCCATACCTCTATACCTCCACCTACAGTCCCATACCTCTATACCTCCACCTACAGTCCCATACCTCCACCTACAGTCCCATACCTCTATACCTCCACCTACAGTCCCATACCTCTATACCTCCACCTACAGTCCCATACCTCTATACCTCCACTTACAGTCCCATACCTCTATACCTCCACCTACAGTCCCATACCTCTATACCTCCACCTACAGTCCCATACCTCTATACCTCCACCTACAGTCCCATACATCTATACCTCCACCTACAGTCCCATACCTCTACCTACAGTCCATACCTCCACCTACAGTCCCATACCTCTATACCTCCACCTACAGTCCATACCTCCACCTACAGTCCCATACCTCTATACATCCACCTACAGTCCCATACCTCTATACCTCCACCTACAGTCCCATACCTCTATACCTCCACCTACAGTCCCATACCTCTATACCTCCACCTACAGTCCTATACCTCTACCTACAGTCCATACCTCCACCTACAGTCCCATACCTCTATACCTCCACCTACAGTCCCATACCTCTATACCTCCACCTCCACCTACAGTCCCATACCTCTATACCTCCACCTACAGTCCCATACCTCTATACCTCCCCCTACAGTCCCATACCTCTATACCTCCACCTACAGTCCCATACCTCTATACCTCCACCTACAGTCCCATACCTCCACCTTCAGTCCCATACCACTATACCTCCACCTACAGTCCCATACCTCTATACCTCCACCTAAAGTCCCATACCTCTATACCTCCACCTACAGTCCCATACCTCCACCTACAGTCCCATACCTCTATACCTCCACCTACAGTCCCATACCACTATACCTCCACCTACACTCCCATACCACCACCTACAGTCCCATACCTCTATACCTCCACCTACAGTCCCATACCTCTATACCTCCACCTACAGTCCCATACCTCTATACCTCCACTTACAGTCCCATACCACTATACCTCCACCTACACTCCCATACCTCTATACCTCCACTACAGTCCCATAGCACCACCTACAGTCCCATACCTCTATACCTCCACCTGCAGTCCCATAACTCTATACCTCCACCTACAGTCCCATACCTCCACCTACAGTCCCATACCTCTATACCTAAACCTACAGTCCCATACTTCTATACCTCCACCTACAGTCCCATACCTCTATACCTCCTCCTACAGTCCAATACCTCTATACCTCCACCTACAGTCCCATACCTCTATACCTCCACCTACAGTCCCATACCTCTATACCTCCACCTACAGTCCCATACCTCTATACCTCCACCTTCAGTCCCATTCCTCTATACCTCCACCTACAGTCCCATACCTCTATACCTCCACCTACAGTCCCATACCTCTACCTACAGTCCATACCTCCACCTACAGTCCCATACCTCTATACCTCCACCTACAGTCCATACCTCCACCTACAGTCCCATACCTCTATACATCCACCTACAGTCCCATACCTCTATACCTCCACCTACAGTCCCATACCTCTATACCTCCTCCTACAGTCCCATACCTCTATACCTCCACCTGCAGTCCCATACCTCTATACCTCCACCTACAGTCCCATACCTCTATACCTCCACCTACAGTCACATACCACTGTACCTCCACCTACAGTCCCATACCTCTATACCTCCACCTACAGTCCCATAACTCTATACCTCCACCTACAGTCCATACCTCCACCTACAGTCCCATACCTCTATACATCCACCTACAGTCCCATACCTCTATACCTCCACCTACAGTCCCATACCTCTATACCTCCTCCTACAGTCCCATACCTCTATACCTCCACCTGCAGTCCCATACCTCTATACCTCCACCTACAGTCCCATACCTCTATACCTCCACCTACAGTCACATACCACTGTACCTCCACCTACAGTCCCATACCTCTATACCTCCACCTACAGTCCCATAACTCTATACCTCCACCTACAGTCCCATACCTCCACCTACAGTCCCTTACCTCTATACCTAAACCTACAGTCCCATACTTCTATACCTCCACCTACAGTCCCATACCTCTATACCTCCTCCTACAGTCCAATACCTCTATACCTCCACCTACAGTCCCATACCTCTATACCTCCACCTACAGTCCCATACCTCTATACCTCCACCTACAGTCCCATACCTCTATACCTCCACCTTCAGTCCCATTCCTCTATACCTCCACCTACAGTCCCATACCTCTATACCTCCACCTACAGTCCCATACCTCTACCTACAGTCCATACCTCCACCTACAGTCCCATACCTCTATACCTCCACCTACAGTCCATACCTCCACCTACAGTCCCATACCTCTATACATCCACCTACAGTCCCATACCTCTATACCTCCACCTACAGTCCCATACCTCTATACCTCCTCCTACAGTCCCATACCTCTATACCTCCACCTGCAGTCCCATACCTCTATACCTCCACCTACAGTCCCATACCTCTATACCTCCACCTACAGTCACATACCACTGTACCTCCACCTACAGTCCCATACCTCTATACCTCCACCTACAGTCCCATAACTCTATACCTCCACCTACAGTCCCACACCTCCACCTACAGTTCCATACCTCTATACCTAAACCTACAGTCCCATACTTCTATACCTCCACCTACAGTCCCATACCTCTATACCTCCTCCTACAGTCCAATACCTCTATACCTCCACCTACAGTCCCATACCTCTATACCTCCACCTACAGTCCCATACCTCTATACCTCCACCTACAGTCCCATACCTCTATACCTCCACCTTCAGTCCCATTCCTCTATACCTCCACCTACAGTCCCATACCTCTATACCTCCACCTACAGTCCCATACCTCTATACCTCCACCTACAGTCCCATACCTCTATACCTCCACCTACAGTCCCATACCTCTATACCTCCACCTACAGTCCCATACCTCTATACCACCACCTACAGTCCCATACCTCTATACCTCCACCTGTAGTCCCATACCGCTATACCTCCACCTACAGACCCATACCTTTATACCTCCACCTACAGTCCCATACCTCTATACCTCCACCTACAGTCCCATACCTCTATAACTCCACCTACAGTCCCATACCTCTATACCTCCACCTACAGTCCCATACCTCTATACCTCCACCTACAGTCCCATACCTCCACCTACAGTCCCATACCTCTATACCTCCACCTACAGTCCCATACCTCTATACCTCCACCTACAGTCCCATACCTCTATACCTCCACCTACAGTCCCATACCTCTATACCTCCACCTACAGTCCCATACCTCTATACCTCCACCTACAGTCCCATACCTCTATACCTCCACCTACAGTCCCATACCTCTATACCTCCACTTACAGTCCCATACCACTATACCTCCACCTACACTCCCATACCTCTATACCTCCACTACAGTCCCATAGCACCACCTACAGTCCCATACCTCTATACCTCCACCTGCAGTCCCATACCTCTATACCTCCACCTACAGTCCCATACCTCTATACCTCCACCTACAGTCCCATACCTCTATACCTCCACCTACAGTCCCATACATCTATACCTCCACCTACAGTCCCATACCTCTACCTACAGTCCATACCTCCACCTACAGTCCCATACCTCTATACCTCCACCTACAGTCCATACCTCCACCTACAGTCCCATACCTCTATACATCCACCTACAGTCCCATACCTCTATACCTCCACCTATAGTCCCATACCTCTATACCTCCTCCTACAGTCCCATACCTCTATACCTCCACCTGCAGTCCCATACCTCTATACCTCCACCTACAGTCCCATACCTCTATACCTCCACCTACAGTCACATACCACTGTACCTCCACCTACAGTCCCATACCTCTATACCTCCACCTACAGTCCCATAACTCTATACCTCCACCTACAGTCCCATACCTCCACCTACAGTCCCATACCTCTATACCTAAACCTACAGTCCCATACTTCTATACCTCCACCTACAGTCCCATACCTCTATACCTCCTCCTACAGTCCAATACCTCTATACCTCCACCTACAGTCCCATACCTCTATACCTCCACCTACAGTCCCATACCTCTATACCTCCACCTACAGTCCCATACCTCTATACCTCCACCTTCAGTCCCATTCCTCTATACCTCCACCTACAGTCCCATACCTCTATACCTCCACCTACAGTCCCATACCTCTACCTACAGTCCATACCTCCACCTACAGTCCCATACCTCTATACCTCCACCTACAGTCCATACCTCCACCTACAGTCCCATACCTCTATACATCCACCTACAGTCCCATACCTCTATACCTCCACCTACAGTCCCATACCTCTATACCTCCTCCTACAGTCCCATACCTCTATACCTCCACCTGCAGTCCCATACCTCTATACCTCCACCTACAGTCCCATACCTCTATACCTCCACCTACAGTCACATACCACTGTACCTCCACCTACAGTCCCATACCTCTATACCTCCACCTACAGTCCCATAACTCTATACCTCCACCTACAGTCCCATACCTCCACCTACAGTTCCATACCTCTATACCTAAACCTACAGTCCCATACTTCTATACCTCCACCTACAGTCCCATACCTCTATACCTCCTCCTACAGTCCAATACCTCTATACCTCCACCTACAGTCCCATACCTCTATACCTCCACCTACAGTCCCATACCTCTATACCTCCACCTACAGTCCCATACCTCTATACCTCCACCTTCAGTCCCATTCCTCTATACCTCCACCTACAGTCCCATACCTCTATACCTCCACCTACAGTCCCATACCTCTATACCTCCACCTACAGTCCCATACCTCTATACCTCCACCTACAGTCCCATACCTCTATACCTCCACCTACAGTCCCATACCTCTATACCACCACCTACAGTCCCATACCTCTATACCTCCACCTGTAGTCCCATACCGCTATACCTCCACCTACAGACCCATACCTTTATACCTCCACCTACAGTCCCATACCTCTATACCTCCACCTACAGTCCCATACCTCTATACCTCCACCTACAGTCCCATACCTCTATACCTCCACCTACAGTCCCATACCTCTATACCTCCACCTACAGTCCCATACCTCCACCTACAGTCCCATACCTCTATACCTCCACCTACAGTCCCATACCTCTATACCTCCACCTACAGTCCCATACCTCTATACCTCCACCTACAGTCCCATACCTCTATACCTCCACCTACAGTCCCATACCTCTATACCTCCACCTACAGTCCCATACCTCTATACCTCCACCTACAGTCCCATACCTCTATACCTCCACTTACAGTCCCATACCACTATACCTCCACCTACACTCCAATACCTCTATACCTCCACTACAGTCCCATAGCACCACCTACAGTCCCATACCTCTATACCTCCACCTGCAGTCCCATACCTCTATACCTCCACCTACAGTCCCATACATCTATACCTCCACCTACAGTCCCATACCTCTACCTACAGTCCATACCTCCACCTACAGTCCCATACCTCTATACCTCCACCTACAGTCCATACCTCCACCTACAGTCCCATACCTCTATACATCCACCTACAGTCCCATACCTCTATACCTCCACCTACAGTCCCATACCTCTATACCTCCTCCTACAGTCCCATACCTCTATACCTCCACCTGCAGTCCCATACCTCTATACCTCCACCTACAGTCACATACCACTGTACCTCCACCTACAGTCCCATACCTCTATACCTCCACCTACAGTCCCATAACTCTATACCTCCACCTACAGTCCCATACCTCCACCTACAGTCCCATACCTCTATACCTAAACCTACAGTCCCATACTTCTATACCTCCACCTACAGTCCCATACCTCTATACCTCCTCCTACAGTCCAATACCTCTATACCTCCACCTACAGTCCCATACCTCTATACCTCCACCTACAGTCCCATACCTCTATACCTCCACCTACAGTCCCATACCTCTATACCTCCACCTTCAGTCCCATTCCTCTATACCTCCACCTACAGTCCCATACCTCTATACCTCCACCTACAGTCCCATACCTCTATACCTCCACCTACAGTCCCATACCTCTATACCTCCACCTACAGTCCCATACCTCTATACCACCACCTACAGTCCCATACCTCTATACCTCCACCTGTAGTCCCATACCGCTATACCTCCACCTACAGACCCATACCTTTATACCTCCACCTACAGTCCCATACCTCTATACCTCCACCTACAGTCCCATACCTCTATACCTCCACCTACAGTCCCATACCTCTATACCTCCACCTACAGTCCCATACCTATATACCTCCACCTACAGTCCCATACCTCCACCTACAGTCCCATACCTCTATACCTCCACCTACAGTCCCATACCACTATACCTCCACCTACAGTCCCATACCTCTATACCTCCACCTACAGTCCCATACCTCTATACCTCCACCTACAGTCCCATACCTCTATACCTCCACCTACAGTCCCATACCTCTATACCTCCACCTACAGTCCCATACATCTATACCTCCACCTACAGTCCCATACCTCTACCTACAGTCCATACCTCCACCTACAGTCCCATACCTCTATACCTCCACCTACAGTCCCATACCTCTATACATCCACCTACAGTCCCATACCTCTATACCTCCACCTACAGTCCCATACCTCTATACCTCCACCTACAGTCCCATACCTCTATACCTCCACCTACAGTCCTATACCTCTACCTACAGTCCATACCTCCACCTACAGTCCCATACCTCTATACCTCCACCTACAGTCCCATACCTCTATACCTCCACCTCCACCTACAGTCCCATACCTCTATACCTCCACCTACAGTCCCATACCTCTATACCTCCCCCTACAGTCCCATACCTCTATACCTCCACCTACAGTCCCATACCTCTATACCTCCACCTACAGTCCCATACCTCCACCTTCAGTCCCATACCACTATACCTCCACCTACAGTCCCATACCTCTATACCTCCACCTAAAGTCCCATACCTCTATACCTCCACCTACAGTCCCATACCTCCACCTACAGTCCCATACCTCTATACCTCCACATACAGTCCCATACCACTATACCTCCACCTACACTCCCATACCACCACCTACAGTCCCATACCTCTATACCTCAACCTACAGTCCCATACCTCTATACCTCCACCTACAGTCCCATACCTCTATACCTCCACTTACAGTCCCATACCACTATACCTCCACCTACACTCCCATACCTCTATACCTCCACTACAGTCCCATAGCACCACCTACAGTCCCATACCTCTATACCTCCACCTGCAGTCCCATAAGTCTATACCTCCACCTACAGTCCCATACCTCTATACCTCCACCTACAGTCCCATACCTCTATACCTTCACCTACAGTCCCATACATCTATACCTCCACCTACAGTCCCATACCTCTACCTACAGTCCATACCTCCACCTACAGTCCCATACCTCTATACCTCCACCTACAGTCCATACCTCCACCTACAGTCCCATACCTCTATACATCCACCTACAGTCCCATACCTCTATACCTCCACCTACAGTCCCATACCTCTATACCTCCTCCTACAGTCCCATACCTCTATACCTCCACCTGCAGTCCCATACCTCTATACCTCCACCTACAGTCCCATACCTCTATACCTCCACCTACAGTCACATACCACTGTACCTCCACCTACAGTCCCATACCTCTATACCTCCACCTACAGTCCCATAACTCTATACCTCCACCTACAGTCCCATACTTCCACCTACAGTCCCATACCTCTATACCTAAACCTACAGTCCCATACTTCTATACCTCCACCTACAGTCCCATACCTCTATACCTCCTCCTACAGTCCAATACCTCTATACCTCCACCTACAGTCCCATACCTCTATACCTCCACCTACAGTCCCATACCTCTATACCTCCACCTACAGTCCCATACCTCTATACCTCCACCTTCAGTCCCATTCCTCTATACCTCCACCTACAGTCCCATACCTCTATACCTCCACCTACAGTCCCATACCTCTATACCTCCACATACAGTCCCACACCTCTATACCTCCACTTACAGTCCCATACCACTATACCTCCACCTACACTCCCATACCTCTATACCTCCACTACAGTCCCATAGCACCACCTACAGTCCCATACCTCTATACCTCCACCTGCAGTCCCATACCTCTATACCTCCACCTACAGTCCCATACCTCTATACCTCCACCTACAGTCCCATACATCTATACCTCCACCTACAGTCCCATACCTCTACCTACAGTCCATACCTCCACCTACAGTCCCATACCTCTATACCTCCACCTACAGTCCATACCTCCACCTACAGTCCCATACCTCTATACCTCCACCTACAGTCCCATAACTCTATACCTCCACCTACAGTCCCATACCTCCACCTACAGTCCCATACCTCTATACCTAAACCTACAGTCCCATACTTCTATACCTCCACCTACAGTCCCATACCTCTATACCTCCTTCTACAGTCCAATACCTCTATACCTCCACCTACAGTCCCATACCTCTATACCTCCACCTACAGTCCCATACCTCTATACCTCCACCTACAGTCCCATACCTCTATACCTCCACCTTCAGTCCCATTCCTCTATACCTCCACCTACAGTCCCATACCTCTATACCTCCACCTACAGTCCCATACCTCTATACCTCCACCTACAGTCCCATACCTCTATACCTCCACCTACAGTCCCATACCTCTATACCACCACCTACAGTCCCATACCTCTATACCTCCACCTGTAGTCCCATACCGCTATACCTCCACCTACAGACCCATACCTTTATACCTCCACCTACAGTCCCATACCTCTATACCTCCACCTACAGTCCCATACCTCTATACCTCCACCTACAGTCCCATACCTCTATACCTCCACCTACAGTCCCATACCTCTATACCTCCACCTACAGTCCCATACCTCCACCTACAGTCCCATACCTCCACCTACAGTCCCATACCTCTATACCTCCACCTACAGTCCCATACCTCTATACCTCCACCTACAGTCCCATACCTCTATACCTCCACCTACAGTCCCATACCTCTATACCTCCACCTACAGTCCCATACCTCTATACCTCCACCTACAGTCCCATACCTCTATACCTCCACCTACAGTCCCATACATCTATACCTCCACCTACAGTCCCATACCTCTACCTACAGTCCATACCTCCACCTACAGTCCCATACCTCTATACCTCCACCTACAGTCCATACCTCCACCTACAGTCCCATACCTCTATACATCCACCTACAGTCCCATACCTCTATACCTCCACCTACAGTCCCATACCTCTATACCTCCACCTACAGTCCCATACCTCTATACCTCCACCTACAGTCCTATACCTCTACCTACAGTCCATACCTCCACCTACAGTCCCATACCTCTATACCTCCACCTACAGTCCCATACCTCTATACCTCCACCTCCACCTACAGTCCCATACCTCTATACCTCCACCTACAGTCCCATACCTCTATACCTCCCCCTACAGTCCCATACCTCTATACCTCCACCTACAGTCCCATACCTCTATACCTCCACCTACAGTCCCATACCTCCACCTTCAGTCCCATACCACTATACCTCCACCTAAAGTCCCATACCTCTATACCTCCACCTACAGTCCCATACCTCCACCTACAGTCCCATACCTCTATACCTCCACCTACAGTCCCATACCACTATACCTCCACCTACACTCCCATACCACCACCTACAGTCCCATACCTCTATACCTCCACCTACAGTCCCATACCTCTATACCTCCACCTACAGTCCCATACCTCTATACCTCCACTTACAGTCCCATACCACTATACCTCCACCTACACTCCCATACCTCTATACCTCCACTACAGTCCCATAGCACCACCTACAGTCCCATACCTCTATACCTCCACCTGCAGTCCCATACCTCTATACCTCCACCTACAGTCCCATACCTCTATAGCTCCACCTACAGTCCCATACCTCTATACCTCCACCTACAGTCCCATACATCTATACCTCCACCTACAGTCCCATACCTCTACCTACAGTCCATACCTCCACCTACAGTCCCATACCTCTATACCTCCACCTACAGTCCATACCTCCACCTACAGTCCCATACCTCTATACATCCACCTACAGTCCCATACCTCTATACCTCCACCTACAGTCCCATACCTCTATACCTCCTCCTACAGTCCCATACCTCTATACCTCCACCTGCAGTCCCATACCTCTATACCTCCACCTACAGTCCCATACCTCTATACCTCCACCTACAGTCACATACCACTGTACCTCCACCTACAGTCCCATACCTCTATACCTCCACCTACAGTCCCATAACTCTATACCTCCACCTACAGTCCCATACCTCCACCTACAGTCCCATACCTCTATACCTAAACCTACAGTCCCATACTTCTATACCTCCACCTACAGTCCCATACCTCTATACCTCCTCCTACAGTCCAATACCTCTATACCTCCACCTACAGTCCCATACCTCTATACCTCCACCTACAGTCCCATACCTCTATACCTCCACCTACAGTCCCATACCTCTATACCTCCACCTTCAGTCCCATTCCTCTATACCTCCACCTACAGTCCCATACCTCTATACCTCCACCTACAGTCCCATACCTCTATACCTCCACCTACAGTCCCATACCTCTATACCTCCACCTACAGTCCCATACCTCTATACCACCACCTACAGTCCCATACCTCTATACCTCCACCTGTAGTCCCATACCGCTATACCTCCACCTACAGACCCATACCTTTATACCTCCACCTACAGTCCCATACCTCTATACCTCCACCTACAGTCCCATACCTCTATACCTCCACCTACAGTCCCATACCTCTATACCTCCACCTACAGTCCCATACCTCTATACCTCCACCTACAGTCCCATACCTCCACCTACAGTCCCATACCTCTATACCTCCACCTACAGTCCCATACCTCTATACCTCCACCTACAGTCCCATACCTCTATACCTCCACCTACAGTCCCATACCTCTATACCTCCACCTACAGTCCCATACCTCTATACCTCCACCTACAGTCCCATACCTCTATACCTCCACCTACAGTCCCATACCTCTATACCTCCACTTACAGTCCCATACCACTATACCTCCACCTACACTCCCATACCTCTATACCTCCACTACAGTCCCATAGCACCACCTACAGTCCCATACCTCTATACCTCCACCTGCAGTCCCATACCTCTATACCTCCACCTACAGTCCCATACCTCTATACCTCCACCTACAGTCCCATACCTCTATACCTCCACCTACAGTCCCATACATCTATACCTCCACCTACAGTCCCATACCTCTACCTACAGTCCATACCTCCACCTACAGTCCCATACCTCTATACCTCCACCTACAGTCCATACCTCCACCTACAGTCCCATACCTCTATACATCCACCTACAGTCCCATACCTCTATACCTCCACCTACAGTCCCATACCTCTATACCTCCTCCTACAGTCCCATACCTCTATACCTCCACCTGCAGTCCCATACCTCTATACCTCCACCTACAGTCCCATACCTCTATACCTCCACCTACAGTCACATACCACTGTACCTCCACCTACAGTCCCATACCTCTATACCTCCACCTACAGTCCCATAACTCTATACCTCCACCTACAGTCCCATACCTCCACATACAGTCCCATACCTCTATACCTAAACCTACAGTCCCATACTTCTATACCTCCACCTACAGTCCCATACCTCTATACCTCCTCCTACAGTCCAATACCTCTATACCTCCACCTACAGTCCCATACCTCTATACCTCCACCTACAGTCCCATACCTCTATACCTCCACATACAGTCCCATACCTCTATACCTCCACTTACAGTCCCATACCACTATACCTCCACCTACACTCCCATACCTCTATACCTCCACTACAGTCCCATAGCACCACCTACAGTCCCATACCTCTATACCTCCACCTACAGTCCATACCTCCACCTACAGTCCCATACCTCTATACCTCCACCTACAGTCCCATAACTCTATACCTCCACCTACAGTCCCATACCTCCACCTACAGTCCCATACCTCTATACCTAAACCTACAGTCCCATACTTCTATACCTCCACCTACAGTCCCATACCTCTATACCTCCTCCTACAGTCCAATACCTCTATACCTCCACCTACAGTCCCATACCTCTATACCTCCACCTACAGTCCCATACCTCTATACCTCCACCTACAGTCCCATACCTCTATACCTCCACCTTCAGTCCCATTCCTCTATACCTCCACCTACAGTCCCATACCTCTATACCTCCACCTACAGTCCCATACCTCTATACCTCCACCTACAGTCCCATACCTCTATACCTCCACCTACAGTCCCATACCTCTATACCACCACCTACAGTCCCATACCTCTATACCTCCACCTGTAGTCCCATACCGCTATACCTCCACCTACAGACCCATACCTTTATACCTCCACCTACAGTCCCATACCTCTATACCTCCACCTACAGTCCCATACCTCTATACCTCCACCTACAGTCCCATACCTCTATACCTCCACCTACAGTCCCATACCTCTATACCTCCACCTACAGTCCCATACCTCCACCTACAGTCCCATACCTCCACCTACAGTCCCATACCTCTATACCTCCACCTACAGTCCCATACCTCTATACCTCCACCTACAGTCCCATACCTCTATACCTCCACCTACAGTCCCATACCTCTATACCTCCACCTACAGTCCCATACCTCTATACCTCCACCTACAGTCCCATACCTCTATACCTCCACCTACAGTCCCATACATCTATACCTCCACCTACAGTCCCATACCTCTACCTACAGTCCATACCTCCACCTACAGTCCCATACCTCTATACCTCCACCTACAGTCCATACCTCCACCTACAGTCCCATACCTCTATACATCCACCTACAGTCCCATACCTCTATACCTCCACCTACAGTCCCATACCTCTATACCTCCACCTACAGTCCCATACCTCTATACCTCCACCTACAGTCCTATACCTCTACCTACAGTCCATACCTCCACCTACAGTCCCATACCTCTATACCTCCACCTACAGTCCCATACCTCTATACCTCCACCTCCACCTACAGTCCCATACCTCTATACCTCCACCTACAGTCCCATACCTCTATACCTCCCCCTACAGTCCCATACCTCTATACCTCCACCTACAGTCCCATACCTCTATACCTCCACCTACAGTCCCATACCTCCACCTTCAGTCCCATACCACTATACCTCCACCTAAAGTCCCATACCTCTATACCTCCACCTACAGTCCCATACCTCCACCTACAGTCCCATACCTCTATACCTCCACCTACAGTCCCATACCACTATACCTCCACCTACACTCCCATACCACCACCTACAGTCCCATACCTCTATACCTCCACCTACAGTCCCATACCTCTATACCTCCACCTACAGTCCCATACCTCTATACCTCCACTTACAGTCCCATACCACTATACCTCCACCTACACTCCCATACCTCTATACCTCCACTACAGTCCCATAGCACCACCTACAGTCCCATACCTCTATACCTCCACCTGCAGTCCCATACCTCTATACCTCCACCTACAGTCCCATACCTCTATACCTCCACCTACAGTCCCATACCTCTATACCTCCACCTACAGTCCCATACATCTATACCTCCACCTACAGTCCCATACCTCTACCTACAGTCCATACCTCCACCTACAGTCCCATACCTCTATACCTCCACCTACAGTCCATACCTCCACCTACAGTCCCATACCTCTATACATCCACCTACAGTCCCATACCTCTATACCTCCACCTACAGTCCCATACCTCTATACCTCCTCCTACAGTCCCATACCTCTATACCTCCACCTGCAGTCCCATACCTCTATACCTCCACCTACAGTCCCATACCTCTATACCTCCACCTACAGTCACATACCACTGTACCTCCACCTACAGTCCCATACCTCTATACCTCCACCTACAGTCCCATAACTCTATACCTCCACCTACAGTCCCATACCTCCACCTACAGTCCCATACCTCTATACCTAAACCTACAGTCCCATACTTCTATACCTCCACCTACAGTCCCATACCTCTATACCTCCTCCTACAGTCCAATACCTCTATACCTCCACCTACAGTCCCATACCTCTATACCTCCACCTACAGTCCCATACCTCTATACCTCCACCTACAGTCCCATACCTCTATACCTCCACCTTCAGTCCCATTCCTCTATACCTCCACCTACAGTCCCATACCTCTATACCTCCACCTACAGTCCCATACCTCTATACCTCCACCTACAGTCCCATACCTCTATACCTCCACCTACAGTCCCATACCTCTATACCACCACCTACAGTCCCATACCTCTATACCTCCACCTGTAGTCCCATACCGCTATACCTCCACCTACAGACCCATACCTTTATACCTCCACCTACAGTCCCATACCTCTATACCTCCACCTACAGTCCCATACCTCTATACCTCCACCTACAGTCCCATACCTCTATACCTCCACCTACAGTCCCATACCTCTATACCTCCACCTACAGTCCCATACCTCCACCTACAGTCCCATACCTCTATACCTCCACCTACAGTCCCATACCTCTATACCTCCACCTACAGTCCCATACCTCTATACCTCCACCTACAGTCCCATACCTCTATACCTCCACCTACAGTCCCATACCTCTATACCTCCACCTACAGTCCCATACCTCTATACCTCCACCTACAGTCCCATACCTCTATACCTCCACTTACAGTCCCATACCACTATACCTCCACCTACACTCCCATACCTCTATACCTCCACTACAGTCCCATAGCACCACCTACAGTCCCATACCTCTATACCTCCACCTGCAGTCCCATACCTCTATACCTCCACCTACAGTCCCATACCTCTATACCTCCACCTACAGTCCCATACCTCTATACCTCCACCTACAGTCCCATACATCTATACCTCCACCTACAGTCCCATACCTCTACCTACAGTCCATACCTCCACCTACAGTCCCATACCTCTATACCTCCACCTACAGTCCATACCTCCACCTACAGTCCCATACCTCTATACATCCACCTACAGTCCCATACCTCTATACCTCCACCTACAGTCCCATACCTCTATACCTCCTCCTACAGTCCCATACCTCTATACCTCCACCTGCAGTCCCATACCTCTATACCTCCACCTACAGTCCCATACCTCTATACCTCCACCTACAGTCACATACCACTGTACCTCCACCTACAGTCCCATACCTCTATACCTCCACCTACAGTCCCATAACTCTATACCTCCACCTACAGTCCCATACCTCCACATACAGTCCCATACCTCTATACCTAAACCTACAGTCCCATACTTCTATACCTCCACCTACAGTCCCATACCTCTATACCTCCTCCTACAGTCCAATACCTCTATACCTCCACCTACAGTCCCATACCTCTATACCTCCACCTACAGTCCCATACCTCTATACCTCCACCTACAGTCCCATACCTCTATACCTCCACCTTCAGTCCCATTCCTCTATACCTCCACCTACAGTCCCATACCTCTATACCTCCACCTACAGTCCCATACCTCTATACCTCCACCTACAGTCCCATACCTCTATACCACCACCTACAGTCCCATACCTCTATACCTCCACCTGTAGTCCCATACCGCTATACCTCCACCTACAGACCCATACCTTTATACCTCCACCTACAGTCCCATACCTCTATACCTCCACCTACAGTCCCATACCTCTATACCTCCACCTACAGTCCCAAACCTCTATACCTCCACCTACAGTCCCATACCTCTATACCTCCACCTACAGTCCCATACCTCCACCTACAGTCCCATACCTCTATACCTCCACCTACAGTCCCATACCTCTATACCTCCACCTACAGTCCCATACCTCTATACCTCCACCTACAGTCCCATACCTCTATACCTCCACCTACAGTCCCATACCTCTATACCTCCACCTACAGTCCCATACCTCTATACCTCCACCTACAGTCCCATACATCTATACCTCCACCTACAGTCCCATACCTCTACCTACAGTCCATACCTCCACCTACAGTCCCATACCTCTATACCTCCACCTACAGTCCATACCTCCACCTACAGTCCCATACCTCTATACATCCACCTACAGTCCCATACCTCTATACCTCCACCTACAGTCCCATACCTCTATACCTCCACCTACAGTCCCATACCTCTATACCTCCACCTACAGTCCTATACCTCTACCTACAGTCCATACCTCCACCTGCAGTCCCATACCTCTATACCTCCACCTACAGTCCCATACCTCTATACCTCCACCTACAGTCACATACCACTGTACCTCCACCTACAGTCCCATACCTCTATACCTCCACCTACAGTCCCATAACTCTATACCTCCACCTACAGTCCCATACCTCCACATACAGTCCCATACCTCTATACCTAAACCTACAGTCCCATACTTCTATACCTCCACCTACAGTCCCATACCTCTATACCTCCTCCTACAGTCCAATACCTCTATACCTCCACCTACAGTCCCATACCTCTATACCTCCACCTACAGTCCCATACCTCTATACCTCCACATACAGTCCCATACCTCTATACCTCCACTTACAGTCCCATACCACTATACCTCCACCTACACTCCCATACCTCTATACCTCCACTACAGTCCCATAGCACCACCTACAGTCCCATACCTCTATACCTCCACCTACAGTCCATACCTCCACCTACAGTCCCATACCTCTATACCTCCACCTACAGTCCCATAACTCTATACCTCCACCTACAGTCCCATACCTCCACCTACAGTCCCATACCTCTATACCTAAACCTACAGTCCCATACTTCTATACCTCCACCTACAGTCCCATACCTCTATACCTCCTCCTACAGTCCAATACCTCTATACCTCCACCTACAGTCCCATACCTCTATACCTCCACCTACAGTCCCATACCTCTATACCTCCACCTACAGTCCCATACCTCTATACCTCCACCTTCAGTCCCATTCCTCTATACCTCCACCTACAGTCCCATACCTCTATACCTCCACCTACAGTCCCATACCTCTATACCTCCACCTACAGTCCCATACCTCTATACCTCCACCTACAGTCCCATACCTCTATACCACCACCTACAGTCCCATACCTCTATACCTCCACCTGTAGTCCCATACCGCTATACCTCCACCTACAGACCCATACCTTTATACCTCCACCTACAGTCCCATACCTCTATACCTCCACCTACAGTCCCATACCTCTATACCTCCACCTACAGTCCCATACCTCTATACCTCCACCTACAGTCCCATACCTCTATACCTCCACCTACAGTCCCATACCTCCACCTACAGTCCCATACCTCCACCTACAGTCCCATACCTCTATACCTCCACCTACAGTCCCATACCTCTATACCTCCACCTACAGTCCCATACCTCTATACCTCCACCTACAGTCCCATACCTCTATACCTCCACCTACAGTCCCATACCTCTATACCTCCACCTACAGTCCCATACCTCTATACCTCCACCTACAGTCCCATACATCTATACCTCCACCTACAGTCCCATACCTCTACCTACAGTCCATACCTCCACCTACAGTCCCATACCTCTATACCTCCACCTACAGTCCATACCTCCACCTACAGTCCCATACCTCTATACATCCACCTACAGTCCCATACCTCTATACCTCCACCTACAGTCCCATACCTCTATACCTCCACCTACAGTCCCATACCTCTATACCTCCACCTACAGTCCTATACCTCTACCTACAGTCCATACCTCCACCTACAGTCCCATACCTCTATACCTCCACCTACAGTCCCATACCTCTATACCTCCACCTCCACCTACAGTCCCATACCTCTATACCTCCACCTACAGTCCCATACCTCTATACCTCCCCCTACAGTCCCATACCTCTATACCTCCACCTACAGTCCCATACCTCTATACCTCCACCTACAGTCCCATACCTCCACCTTCAGTCCCATACCACTATACCTCCACCTAAAGTCCCATACCTCTATACCTCCACCTACAGTCCCATACCTCCACCTACAGTCCCATACCTCTATACCTCCACCTACAGTCCCATACCACTATACCTCCACCTACACTCCCATACCACCACCTACAGTCCCATACCTCTATACCTCCACCTACAGTCCCATACCTCTATACCTCCACCTACAGTCCCATACCTCTATACCTCCACTTACAGTCCCATACCACTATACCTCCACCTACACTCCCATACCTCTATACCTCCACTACAGTCCCATAGCACCACCTACAGTCCCATACCTCTATACCTCCACCTGCAGTCCCATACCTCTATACCTCCACCTACAGTCCCATACCTCTATACCTCCACCTACAGTCCCATACCTCTATACCTCCACCTACAGTCCCATACATCTATACCTCCACCTACAGTCCCATACCTCTACCTACAGTCCATACCTCCACCTACAGTCCCATACCTCTATACCTCCACCTACAGTCCATACCTCCACCTACAGTCCCATACCTCTATACATCCACCTACAGTCCCATACCTCTATACCTCCACCTACAGTCCCATACCTCTATACCTCCTCCTACAGTCCCATACCTCTATACCTCCACCTGCAGTCCCATACCTCTATACCTCCACCTACAGTCCCATACCTCTATACCTCCACCTACAGTCACATACCACTGTACCTCCACCTACAGTCCCATACCTCTATACCTCCACCTACAGTCCCATAACTCTATACCTCCACCTACAGTCCCATACCTCCACCTACAGTCCCATACCTCTATACCTAAACCTACAGTCCCATACTTCTATACCTCCACCTACAGTCCCATACCTCTATACCTCCTCCTACAGTCCAATACCTCTATACCTCCACCTACAGTCCCATACCTCTATACCTCCACCTACAGTCCCATACCTCTATACCTCCACCTACAGTCCCATACCTCTATACCTCCACCTTCAGTCCCATTCCTCTATACCTCCACCTACAGTCCCATACCTCTATACCTCCACCTACAGTCCCATACCTCTATACCTCCACCTACAGTCCCATACCTCTATACCTCCACCTACAGTCCCATACCTCTATACCACCACCTACAGTCCCATACCTCTATACCTCCACCTGTAGTCCCATACCGCTATACCTCCACCTACAGACCCATACCTTTATACCTCCACCTACAGTCCCATACCTCTATACCTCCACCTACAGTCCCATACCTCTATACCTCCACCTACAGTCCCATACCTCTATACCTCCACCTACAGTCCCATACCTCTATACCTCCACCTACAGTCCCATACCTCCACCTACAGTCCCATACCTCTATACCTCCACCTACAGTCCCATACCTCTATACCTCCACCTACAGTCCCATACCTCTATACCTCCACCTACAGTCCCATACCTCTATACCTCCACCTACAGTCCCATACCTCTATACCTCCACCTACAGTCCCATACCTCTATACCTCCACCTACAGTCCCATACCTCTATACCTCCACTTACAGTCCCATACCACTATACCTCCACCTACACTCCCATACCTCTATACCTCCACTACAGTCCCATAGCACCACCTACAGTCCCATACCTCTATACCTCCACCTGCAGTCCCATACCTCTATACCTCCACCTACAGTCCCATACCTCTATACCTCCACCTACAGTCCCATACCTCTATACCTCCACCTACAGTCCCATACATCTATACCTCCACCTACAGTCCCATACCTCTACCTACAGTCCATACCTCCACCTACAGTCCCATACCTCTATACCTCCACCTACAGTCCATACCTCCACCTACAGTCCCATACCTCTATACATCCACCTACAGTCCCATACCTCTATACCTCCACCTACAGTCCCATACCTCTATACCTCCTCCTACAGTCCCATACCTCTATACCTCCACCTGCAGTCCCATACCTCTATACCTCCACCTACAGTCCCATACCTCTATACCTCCACCTACAGTCACATACCACTGTACCTCCACCTACAGTCCCATACCTCTATACCTCCACCTACAGTCCCATAACTCTATACCTCCACCTACAGTCCCATACCTCCACATACAGTCCCATACCTCTATACCTAAACCTACAGTCCCATACTTCTATACCTCCACCTACAGTCCCATACCTCTATACCTCCTCCTACAGTCCAATACCTCTATACCTCCACCTACAGTCCCATACCTCTATACCTCCACCTACAGTCCCATACCTCTATACCTCCACCTACAGTCCCATACCTCTATACCTCCACCTTCAGTCCCATTCCTCTATACCTCCACCTACAGTCCCATACCTCTATACCTCCACCTACAGTCCCATACCTCTATACCTCCACCTACAGTCCCATACCTCTATTCCACCACCTACAGTCCCATACCTCTATACCTCCACCTGTAGTCCCATACCGCTATACCTCCACCTACAGACCCATACCTTTATACCTCCACCTACAGTCCCATACCTCTATACCTCCACCTACAGTCCCATACCTCTATACCTCCACCTACAGTCCCAAACCTCTATACCTCCACCTACAGTCCCATACCTCTATACCTCCACCTACAGTCCCATACCTCCACCTACAGTCCCATACCTCTATACCTCCACCTACAGTCCCATACCTCTATACCTCCACCTACAGTCCCATACCTCTATACCTCCACCTACAGTCCCATACCTCTATACCTCCACCTACAGTCCCATACCTCTATACCTCCACCTACAGTCCCATACCTCTATACCTCCACCTACAGTCCCATACATCTATACCTCCACCTACAGTCCCATACCTCTACCTACAGTCCATACCTCCACCTACAGTCCCATACCTCTATACCTCCACCTACAGTCCATACCTCCACCTACAGTCCCATACCTCTATACATCCACCTACAGTCCCATACCTCTATACCTCCACCTACAGTCCCATACCTCTATACCTCCACCTACAGTCCCATACCTCTATACCTCCACCTACAGTCCTATACCTCTACCTACAGTCCATACCTCCACCTACAGTCCCATACCTCTATACCTCCACCTACAGTCCCATACCTCTATACCTCCACCTCCACCTACAGTCCCATACCTCTATACCTCCACCTACAGTCCCATACCTCTATACCTCCCCCTACTGTCCCATACCTCTATACCTCCACCTACAGTCCCATACCTCTATACCTCCACCTACAGTCCCATACCTCCACCTTCAGTCCCATACCTCTATACCTCCACCTACAGTCCCATACCACTATACCTCCACCTACAGTCCCATACCTCTATACCTCCACCTAAAGTCCCATACCTCTATACCTCCACCTACAGTCCCATACCTCCACCTACAGTCCCATACCTCTATACCTCCACCTACAGTCCCATACCACTATACCTCCACCTACACTCCCATACCACCACCTACAGTCCCATACCTCTATACCTCCACCTACAGTCCCATACCTCTATACCTCCACCTACAGTGCCATACCTCTATACCTCCACTTACAGTCCCATACCACTATACCTCCACCTACACTCCCATACCACCACCTACAGTCCCATACCTCTATACCTCCACCTACAGTCCCATACCTCTATACCTCCACCTACAGTCCCATACCTCTATACCTCCACCTACAGTCCCATACCTCTACCTTCAGTCCATACCTCCACCTAAAGTCACATACCTCTATACCTCCACCTACAGTCCCATACCTCTATACCTCCACCTACAGTCCATACCTCCACCTACAGTCCCATACCTCTATACCTCCACCTACAGTCCCATACCTCTATACCTCCACCTACAGTCCCATACCTCTATACCTCCACCTACAGTCCCATACCTCTATACCTCCACCTACAGTCCCATACCTCTATACCTCCACCTACAGTCCCATACCTCTATACCTCCACCTACAGTCCTATACCTCTATACCTCCACCTACAGTCCCATAACTCTATACCTCCACCTACAGTCCCATACCTCTATACCTCCACCTACAGTCCCATACCTCTATACCTCCACCTACAGTCCCATACCTCCACCTACAGTCCCATACCTCTATACCTCCACCTACAGTCCCATACCACTATACCTCCACCTACAGTCCCATACCTCTATACCTCCACCTACAGTCCCATACCTCTATACCTCCACCTACAGTCCCATACCTCTATACCTCCACCTACAGACCCATACCTCTATACCTCCACCTACACTCCCATACCTCTATACCTCCACTACAGTCCCATAGCACCACCTACAGTCCCATACCTCTATACCTCCACCTGCAGTCCCATACCTCTATACCTCCACCTACAGTCCCATACCTCTATACCTCCACCTACAGTCCCATACCTCTATACCTCCACCTACAGTCCCATACATCTATACCTCCACCTACAGTCCCATACCTCTACCTACAGTCCATACCTCCACCTACAGTCCCATACCTCTATACCTCCACCTACAGTCCATACCTCCACCTACAGTCCCATACCTCTATACATCCACCTACAGTCCCATACCTCTATACCTCCACCTACAGTCCCATACCTCTATACCTCCTCCTACAGTCCCATACCTCTATACCTCCACCTGCAGTCCCATACCTCTATACCTCCACCTACAGTCCCATACCTCTATACCTCCACCTACAGTCACATACCACTGTACCTCCACCTACAGTCCCATACCTCTATACCTCCACCTACAGTCCCATAACTCTATACCTCCACCTACAGTCCCATACCTCCACCTACAGTCCCATACCTCTATACCTAAACCTACAGTCCCATACTTCTATACCTCCACCTACAGTCCCATACCTCTATACCTCCTCCTACAGTCCAATACCTCTATACCTCCACCTACAGTCCCATACCTCTATACCTCCACCTACAGTCCCATACCTCTATACCTCCACCTACAGTCCCATACCTCTATACCTCCACCTTCAGTCCCATTCCTCTATACCTCCACCTACAGTCCCATACCTCTATACCTCCACCTACAGTCCCATACCTCTATACCTCCACCTACAGTCCCATACCTCTATACCTCCACCTACAGTCCCATACCTCTATACCACCACCTACAGTCCCATACCTCTATACCTCCACCTGTAGTCCCATACCGCTATACCTCCACCTACAGACCCATACCTTTATACCTCCACCTACAGTCCCATACCTCTATACCTCCACCTACAGTCCCATACCTCTATACCTCCACCTACAGTCCCATACCTCTATACCTCCACCTACAGTCCCATACCTCTATACCTCCACCTACAGTCCCATACCTCCACCTACAGTCCCATACCTCTATACCTCCACCTACAGTCCCATACCTCTATACCTCCACCTACAGTCCCATACCTCTATACCTCCACCTACAGTCCCATACCTCTATACCTCCACCTACAGTCCCATACCTCTATACCTCCACCTACAGTCCCATACCTCTATACCTCCACCTACAGTCCCATACCTCTATACCTCCACTTACAGTCCCATACCACTATACCTCCACCTACACTCCCATACCTCTATACCTCCACTACAGTCCCATAGCACCACCTACAGTCCCATACCTCTATACCTCCACCTGCAGTCCCATACCTCTATACCTCCACCTACAGTCCCATACCTCTATACCTCCACCTACAGTCCCATACCTCTATACCTCCACCTACAGTCCCATACATCTATACCTCCACCTACAGTCCCATACCTCTACCTACAGTCCATACCTACACCTACAGTCCCATACCTCTATACCTCCACCTACAGTCCATACCTCCACCTACAGTCCCATACCTCTATACATCCACCTACAGTCCCATACCTCTATACCTCCACCTACAGTCCCATACCTCTATACCTCCTCCTACAGTCCCATACCTCTATACCTCCACCTGCAGTCCCATACCTCTATACCTCCACCTACAGTCCCATACCTCTATACCTCCACCTACAGTCACATACCACTGTACCTCCACCTACAGTCCCATACCTCTATACCTCCACCTACAGTCCCATAACTCTATACCTCCACCTACAGTCCCATACCTCCACATACAGTCCCATACCTCTATACCTAAACCTACAGTCCCATACTTCTATACCTCCACCTACAGTCCCATACCTCTATACCTCCTCCTACAGTCCAATACCTCTATACCTCCACCTACAGTCCCATACCTCTATACCTCCACCTACAGTCCCATACCTCTATACCTCCACCTACAGTCCCATACCTCTATACCTCCACCTTCAGTCCCATTCCTCTATACCTCCACCTACAGTCCCATACCTCTATACCTCCACCTACAGTCCCATACCTCTATACCTCCACCTACAGTCCCATACCTCTATACCACCACCTACAGTCCCATACCTCTATACCTCCACCTGTAGTCCCATACCGCTATACCTCCACCTACAGACCCATACCTTTATACCTCCACCTACAGTCCCATACCTCTATACCTCCACCTACAGTCCCATACCTCTATACCTCCACCTACAGTCCCAAACCTCTATACCTCCACCTACAGTCCCATACCTCTATACCTCCACCTACAGTCCCATACCTCCACCTACAGTCCCATACCTCTATACCTCCACCTACAGTCCCATACCTCTATACCTCCACCTACAGTCCCATACCTCTACACCTCCACCTACAGTCCCATACCTCTATACCTCCACCTACAGTCCCATACCTCTATACCTCCACCTACAGTCCCATACCTCTATACCTCCACCTACAGTCCCATACATCTATACCTCCACCTACAGTCCCATACCTCTACCTACAGTCCATACCTCCACCTACAGTCCCATACCTCTATACCTCCACCTACAGTCCATACCTCCACCTACAGTCCCATACCTCTATACATCCACCTACAGTCCCATACCTCTATACCTCCACCTACAGTCCCATACCTCTATACCTCCACCTACAGTCCCATACCTCTATACCTCCACCTACAGTCCTATACCTCTACCTACAGTCCATACCTCCACCTACAGTCCCATACCTCTATACCTCCACCTACAGTCCCATACCTCTATACCTCCACCTCCACCTACAGTCCCATACCTCTATACCTCCACCTACAGTCCCATACCTCTATACCTCCCCCTACTGTCCCATACCTCTATACCTCCACCTACAGTCCCATACCTCTATACCTCCACCTACAGTCCCATACCTCCACCTTCAGTCCCATACCTCTATACCTCCACCTACAGTCCCATACCACTATACCTCCACCTACAGTCCCATACCTCTATACCTCCACCTAAAGTCCCATACCTCTATACCTCCACCTACAGTCCCATACCTCCACCTACAGTCCCATACCTCTATACCTCCACCTACAGTCCCATACCACTATACCTCCACCTACACTCCCATACCACCACCTACAGTCCCATACCTCTATACCTCCACCTACAGTCCCATACCTCTATACCTCCACCTACAGTGCCATACCTCTATACCTCCACTTACAGTCCCATACCACTATACCTCCACCTACACTCCCATACCACCACCTACAGTCCCATACCTCTATACCTCCACCTACAGTCCCATACCTCTATACCTCCACCTACAGTCCCATACCTCTATACCTCCACCTACAGTCCCATACCTCTACCTTCAGTCCATACCTCCACCTAAAGTCACATACCTCTATACCTCCACCTACAGTCCCATACCTCTATACCTCCACCTACAGTCCATACCTCCACCTACAGTCCCATACCTCTATACCTCCACCTACAGTCCCATACCTCTATACCTCCACCTACAGTCCCATACCTCTATACCTCCACCTACAGTCCCATACCTCTATACCTCCACCTACAGTCCCATACCTCTATACCTCCACCTACAGTCCCATACCTCTATACCTCCACCTACAGTCCTATACCTCTATACCTCCACCTACAGTCCCATAACTCTATACCTCCACCTACAGTCCCATACCTCTATACCTCCACCTACAGTCCCATACCTCTATACCTCCACCTACAGTCCCATACCTCCACCTACAGTCCCATACCTCTATACCTCCACCTACAGTCCCATACCACTATACCTCCACCTACAGTCCCATACCTCTATACCTCCACCTACAGTCCCATACCTCTATACCTCCACCTACAGTCCCATACCTCTATACCTCCACCTACAGACCCATACCTCTATACCTCCACCTACAGTCCCATACCTCCACCTACAGTCCCATACCTCTATACCTCCACCTACAGTCCCATACCTCTATACCTCCACCTACAGTCCCATACCTCCACCTACATTCCCATGCCTCTATACCTCCAACTACAGTCACATACCACTATACCTCCACCTACAGTCCCATACCTCTATACCTCCACCTACAGTCCCATACCTCTATACCTCCACCTACAGTCCCATACCTCTATTCCTCCACCTACAGTCCCATACCTCTATACCTCCACCTACAGTCCCATACCTCCACCTACAGTCCCATACCTCTATACCTCCACCTACAGTCCCATACCACTATACCTCCACCTACATTCCCATACCTCTATAGCTCCACCTACAGTCCCATACCTCCACCTACAGTCCCATACCTCTATACCTCCACCTACAGTCCCATACCTCTATACCTCAACCTACAGTCCCATACCTCTATACCTCCACCTACAGTCCCATACCTCTATACCTCCACCTACAGTCCCATACCTCTATACCTCCACCTACAGTCCATACCTCCACCTACAGTCCCATACATCTATACATCCACCTACAGTACCATACCTCTATACCTCCACCTACAGTCCCATACCTCTATACCTCCACCTACAGTCCCATACCTCTATACCTCCACCTACAGTCCCATACCTCCACCTACAGTCCCATACCTCTATACCTCCACCTACAGTCCCATACCTCTATACCTCCACCTACAGTCCCATACCTCTATACCTCCACCTACAGTCCCATACCTCTATACCTCCACCTACAGTCCCATACCTCTATACCTCCACCTACAGTCCCATACCTCTATACCTCCACCTACAGTCCCATACATCTATACCTCCACCTACAGTCCCATACCTCTACCTACAGTCCATACCTCCACCTACAGTCCCATACCTCTATACCTCCACCTACAGTCCATACCTCCACCTACAGTCCCATACCTCTATACATCCACCTACAGTCCCATACCTCTATACCTCCACCTACAGTCCCATACCTCTATACCTCCACCTACAGTCCCATACCTCTATACCTCCACCTACAGTCCTATACCTCTACCTACAGTCCATACCTCCACCTACAGTCCCATACCTCTATACCTCCACCTACAGTCCCATACCTCTATACCTCCACCTCCACCTACAGTCCCATACCTCTATACCTCCACCTACAGTCCCATACCTCTATACCTCCCCCTACTGTCCCATACCTCTATACCTCCACCTACAGTCCCATACCTCTATACCTCCACCTACAGTCCCATACCTCCACCTTCAGTCCCATACCTCTATACCTCCACCTACAGTCCCATACCACTATACCTCCACCTACAGTCCCATACCTCTATACCTCCACCTAAAGTCCCATACCTCTATACCTCCACCTACAGTCCCATACCTCCACCTACAGTCCCATACCTCTATACCTCCACCTACAGTCCCATACCACTATACCTCCACCTACACTCCCATACCACCACCTACAGTCCCATACCTCTATACCTCCACCTACAGTCCCATACCTCTATACCTCCACCTACAGTGCCATACCTCTATACCTCCACTTACAGTCCCATACCACTATACCTCCACCTACACTCCCATACCACCACCTACAGTCCCATACCTCTATACCTCCACCTACAGTCCCATACCTCTATACCTCCACCTACAGTCCCATACCTCTATACCTCCACCTACAGTCCCATACCTCTACCTTCAGTCCATACCTCCACCTAAAGTCCCATACCTCTATACCTCCACCTACAGTCCCATACCTCTATACCTCCACCTACAGTCCATACCTCCACCTACAGTCCCATACCTCTATACCTCCACCTACAGTCCCATACCTCTATACCTCCACCTACAGTCCCATACCTCTATACCTCCACCTACAGTCCCATACCTCTATACCTCCACCTACAGTCCCATACCTCTATACCTCCACCTACAGTCCCATACCTCTATACCTCCACCTACAGTCCTATACCTCTATACCTCCACCTACAGTCCCATAACTCTATACCTCCACCTACAGTCCCATACCTCTATACCTCCACCTACAGTCCCATACCTCTATACCTCCACCTACAGTCCCATACCTCCACCTACAGTCCCATACCTCTATACCTCCACCTACAGTCCCATACCACTATACCTCCACCTACAGTCCCATACCTCTATACCTCCACCTACAGTCCCATACCTCTATACCTCCACCTACAGTCCCATACCTCTATACCTCCACCTACAGACCCATACCTCTATACCTCCACCTACAGTCCCATACCTCCACCTACAGTCCCATACCTCTATACCTCCACCTACAGTCCCATACCTCTATACCTCCACCTACAGTCCCATACCTCCACCTACATTCCCATACCTCTATACCTGCAACTACAGTCACATACCACTATACCTCCACCTACAGTCCCATACCTCTATACCTCCACCTACAGTCCCATACCTCTATACCTCCACCTACAGTCCCATACCTCTATTCCTCCACCTACAGTCCCATACCTCTATACCTCCACCTACAGTCCCATACCTCCACCTACAGTCCCATACCTCTATACCTCCACCTACAGTCCCATACCACTATACCTCCACCTACATTCCCATACCTCTATAGCTCCACCTACAGTCCCATACCTCCACCTACAGTCCCATACCTCTATACCTCCACCTACAGTCCCATACCTCTATACCTCCACCTACAGTCCCATACCTCTATACCTCCACCTACAGTCCCAAACCTCCACCTACAGTCCCATACCTCTATACCTCAACCTACAGTCCCATACCTCTATACCTCCACCTACAGTCCCATACCTCTATACCTCCACCTACAGACCCATACCTCTATACCTCCACCTACAGTCCCATACCTCCACCTACAGTCCCATACCTCTATACCTCCACCTACAGTCCCATACCTCTATACCTCCACCTACAGTCCCATACCTCTATACCTCCACCTACAGTCCCATACCACTATACCTCCACCTACAGTCCCATACCTCTATACCTCCACCTACAGTCCCATACCTCTATACCTCCACCTACAGTCCCATACCTCTATACCTCCACCTACAGTCCCATACCTCTATTCCTCCACCTACAGTCCCATACCTCTATACCTCCACCTACAGTCCCATACCTCCACCTACAGTCCCATACCTCTATACCTCCACCTACAGTCCCATACCTCTATACCTCCACCTACAGTCCCATACCTCTATACCTCCACCTGCAGTCCCATACCACTATACCTCCACCTACAGTCCCATACATTTATACCTCCACCTACAGTCCCATACCTCTATACCTCCACCTACAGTCCCATACCTCTATACCTCCACCTACAGTCCCATACCTCTATACCTCCACCTACAGTCCCATACCACTATACCTCCACCTACAGTCCCATACCTCCACCTACAGTCCCATACCTCTATACCTCCACCTACAGTCCCATACCTCTATACCTCCACCTACAGTCCTATACCACTATACCTCCACCTACAGTCCCATACCTCTATACCTCCACCTACAGTCCCATACCTCTATACCTCCACCTACAGTCCCATAACTCTATACCTCCACCTACAATCCCATACCTCCACCTACAGTCCCATACCTCTATACCTAAACCTACAGTCCCATACCTCTATACCTCCACCTACAGTCCCATACCTCTATACCTCCTCCTACAGTCCAATACCTCTATACCTCCACCTACAGTCCCATACCTCTATACCTCCACCTACAGTCCCATACCTCTATACCTCCACCTACAGTCCCATACCTCTTTACCTCCACCTACAGTCCCATACCTCTACCTACAGTCAAATACCTCTATACCTCCACCTACAGTCCCATACCTCTATACCTCCACCTACAGTCCCATACCTCTATACCTCCACCTACAGTCCCATACCTCTATACCTCCACCTACAGTCCCATACCTCTATACCTCCACCTACAGTCCCATACCTCTATACCTCCACCTACAGTCCTATACCTCTATACCTCCACCTACAGTCCCATAACTCTATACCTCCACCTACAGTCCCATACCTCTATACCTCCACCTACAGTCCCATACCTCTATACCTCCACCTACAGTCCCATACCTCCACCTACAGTCCCATACCTCTATACCTCCACCTACAGTCCCATACCGCTATACCTCCACCTACAGTCCCATACCTCTATACCTCCACCTACAGTCCCATACCTCTATACCTCCACCTACAGTCCCATACCTCTATACCTCCACCTACAGACCCATACCTCTATACCTCCACCTACAGTCAAATACCTCCACCTACAGTCCCATACCTCTATACCTCCACCTACAGTCCCATACCTCTATACCTCCACCTACAGTCCCATACCTCCACCTACATTCCCATACCTCTATACCTCCAACTACAGTCCCGTACCACTATACCTCCACCTACAGTCCCATACCTCTATACCTCCACCTACAGTCCCATACCTCTATACCTCCACCTACAGTCCCATACCTCTATTCCTCCACCTACAGTCCCATACCTCTATACCTCCACCTACAGTCCCATACCTCCACCTACAGTCCCATACCTCTATACCTCCACCTACAGTCCCATACCACTATACCTCCACCTACAGTCCCATACCTCTATACCTCCACCTACAGTCCCATACCACTATACCTCCACCTACAGTCCCATACCTCTATACCTCCACCTGCAGTCCCATACCTCTATACCTCCACCTACAGTCCCATACCTCTATACCTCCACCTACAGTCCCATACCTCTATACCTCCACCTACAGTCCCATACCTCTATACCTCCATCTACAGTCCCATACCTCTATACCACCACCTACAGTCCCATACCTCTATACCTCCACCTGTAGTCCCATACCTCTATGCCTCCACCTACAGACCCATACCTTTATACCTCCACCTACAGTCCCATACCTCTATACCTCCACCTACAGTCCCATACCTCTATACCTCCACCTACAGTCCCATACCTCTATACCTCCACCTACAGTCCCATACCTCCACCTACAGTCCCATACCTCTATACCTCCACCTAAAGTCCCATAACTCTATACCTCCACCTACAATCCCATACCTCCACCTACAGTCCCATACCTCTATACCTAAACCTACAGTCCCATACCTCTATACCTCCACCTACATTCCCATACCTCTATACCTCCTCCTACAGTCCAATACCTCTCTACCTCCACCTACAGTCCCATACCTCTATACCTCCACCTACAGTCCCATACCTCTATACCTCCACCTACAGTCCCATACCTCTTTACATCCACCTACAGTCCCATACCTCTACCTACAGTCAAATACCTCTATACCTCCACCTACAGTCCCATACCTCTATACCTCCACCTACAGTCCCATACCTCTATACCTCCACCTACAGTCCCATACCTCTATACCTCCACCTACAGTCCCATACCTCTATACCTCCACCTACAGTCCCATACCTCTATACCTCCACCTACAGTCCTATACCTCTATACCTCCACCTACAGTCCCATAACTCTATACCTCCACCTAGAGTCCCATACCTCTATACCTCCACCTACAGTCCCATACCTCTATACCTCCACCTACAGTCCCATACCTCCACCTACAGTCCCATACCTCTATACCTCCACCTACAGTCCCATACCGCTATACCTCCACCTACAGTCCCATACCTCTATACCTCCACCTACAGTCCCATACCTCTATACCTCCACCTACAGTCCCATACCTCTATACCTCCACCTACAGACCCATACCTCTATACCTCCACCTACAGTCCCATACCTCCACCTACAGTCCCATACCTCTATACCTCCACCTACAGTCCCATACCTCTATACCTCCACCTACAATCCCATACCTCCACCTACATTCCCATACCTCTATACCTCCAACTACAGTCCCATACCACTATACCTCCACCTACAGTCCCATACCTCTATAGCTCCACCTACAGTCCCATACCTCCACCTACATTCCCATACCTCTATACCTCCACCTACAGTCCCATACCACTATACCTCCACCTACAGTCCCATACTTCTATAGCTCCACCTACAGTCCCATACCTCCACCTACAGTCCCATACCTCTATACCTCCACCTACAGTCCCATACCTCTATACCTCCACCTACAGTCCCATACCTCTATACGTCCACCTACAGTCCTATACCTCTATACCTCCACCTACAGTCCCATAACTCTATACCTCCACCTACAGTCCCATACCTCTATACCTCCACCTACAGTCCCATACCTCTATACCTCCACCTACAGTCCCATACCTCCACCTACAGTCCCATACCTCTATACCTCCACCTACAGTCCCATACCGCTATACCTCCACCTACAGTCCCATACCTCTATACCTCCACCTACAGTCCCATACCTCTATACCTCCACCTACAGTCCCATACCTCTATACCTCCACCTACAGACCCATACCTCTATACCTCCACCTACAGTCCCATACCTCCACCTACAGTCCCATACCTCTATACCTCCACCTACAGTCCCATACCTCTATACCTCCACCTACAGTCCCATACCTCCACCTACATTCCCATACCTCTATACCTCCAACTACAGTCCCGTACCACTATACCTCCACCTACAGTCCCATACCTCTATACCTCCACCTACAGTCCCATACCTCTATACCTCCACCTACAGTCCCATACCTCTATTCCTCCACCTACAGTCCCATACCTCTATACCTCCACCTACAGTCCCATACCTCCACCTACAGTCCCATACCTCTATACCTCCACCTACAGTCCCATACCACTATACCTCCACCTACAGTCCCATACCTCTATAGCTCCACCTACAGTCCCATACCTCCACCTACAGTCCCATACCTCTATACCTCCACCTACAGTCCCATACCTCTATACCTCCACCTACAGTCCCATACCTCTATACCTCCACCTACAGTCCAATACCTCTATACTTCCACCTACAGTCCCATACCTCTATACCTCCACCTACAGTCCCATACCTCTATACCTCCACCTACAGTCCCATACCTCTATACCTCCACCTACAGTCCAATACCACCACCTACAGTCCCATACCTCTATACCTCCACCTACAGTCCCATAACTCTTTAACTCCACCTACAGTCCTATACCTCTATACCTCCACCTACAGTCCCATACTTCTATACCTCCAACTACAGTCCTATACCTCCACCTGCAGTCCCATACCTCTATACCTCCACCTACAGTCCCATACCTCTATACCTCCACCTACAGTCCCATACCTCTATATCTCCACCTACAGTCCCATACCTCCACCTACAGTCCCATACCTCTATACCTCCACCTACAGTCCCATACCTCTATACCTCCACCTACAGTCCCATACGTCCACCTACAGTCCCATACCTCTATACCTCCACCTACAGTCCCATACCACTATACCTCCACCTACAGTCCCATACCTCTATACCTCCACCTGCAGTCCCATACCTCTATACCTCCACCTACAGTCCCATACCTCTATACCTCCACCTACAGTCCCATACCTCTATACCTCCACCTACAGTCCCATACCTCTATACCTCCACCTACAGTCCCATACCTCTATACCTCCATCTACAGTCCCATACCTCTATACCACCACCTACAGTCCCATACCTCTATACCTCCACCTGTAGTCCCATACCTCTATGCCTCCACCTACAGACCCATACCTTTATACCTCCACCTACAGTCCCATACCTCTATACCTCCACCTACAGTCCCATACCTCTATACCTCCACCTACAGTCCCATACCTCTATACCTCCACCTACAGTCCCATACCTCTATTCCTCCACCTACAGTCCCATACCTCTATACCTCCACCTACAGTCCCATACCTCCACCTACAGTCCCATACCTCTATACCTCCACCTACAGTCCCATACCACTATACCTCCACCTACAGTCCCATACCTCTATAGCTCCACCTACAGTCCCATACCTCCACCTACAGTCCCATACCTCTATACCTCCACCTACAGTCCCATACCTCTATACCTCCACCTACAGTCCCATACCTCTATACCTCCACCTACAGTCCAATACCTCTATACTTCCACCTACAGTCCCATACCTCTATACCTCCACCTACAGTCCCATACCTCTATACCTCCACCTACAGTCCCATACCTCTATACCTCCACCTACAGTCCAATACCACCACCTACAGTCCCATACCTCTATACCTCCTCCTACAGTCCCATAACTCTTTAACTCCACCTACAGTCCTATACCTCTATACCTCCACCTACAGTCCCATACCTCTATACCTCCAACTACAGTCCTATACCTCCACCTGCAGTCCCATACCTCTATACCTCCACCTACAGTCCCATACCTCTATACCTCCACCTACAGTCCCATACCTCTATATCTCCACCTACAGTCCCATACCTCCACCTACAGTCCCATACCTCTATACCTCCACCTACAGTCCCATACCTCTATACCTCCACCTACAGTCCCATACGTCCACCTACAGTCCCATACCTCTATACCTCCACCTACAGTCCCATACCACTATACCTCCACCTACAGTCCCATACCTCTATACCTCCACCTGCAGTCCCATACCTCTATACCTCCACCTACAGTCCCATACCTCTATACCTCCACCTACAGTCCCATACCTCTATACCTCCACCTACAGTCCCATACCTCTATACCTCCACCTACAGTCCCATACCTCTATACCTCCATCTACAGTCCCATACCTCTATACCACCACCTACAGTCCCATACCTCTATACCTCCACCTGTAGTCCCATACCTCTATGCCTCCACCTACAGACCCATACCTTTATACCTCCACCTACAGTCCCATACCTCTATACCTCCACCTACAGTCCCATACCTCTATACCTCCACCTACAGTCCCATACCTCTATACCTCCACCTACAGTCCCATACCTCCACCTACAGTCCCATACCTCTATACCTCCACCTAAAGTCCCATAACTCTATACCTCCACCTACAATCCCATACCTCCACCTACAGTCCCTTACCTCTATACCTAAACCTACAGTCCCATACCTCTATACCTCCACCTACATTCCCATACCTCTATACCTCCTCCTACAGTCCAATACCTCTATACCTCCACCTACAGTCCCATACCTCTATACCTCCACCTACAGTCCCATACCTCTATACCTCCACCTACAGTCCCATACCTCTTTACCTCCACCTACAGTCCCATACCTCTACCTACAGTCAAATACCTCTATACCTCCACCTACAGTCCCATACCTCTATACCTCCACCTACAGTCCCATACCTCTATACCTCCACCTACAGTCCCATACCTCTATACCTCCACCTACAGTCCGATACCTCCACCTACAGTCCCATACCTCTATACCTCCACCTACAGTCCGATACCTCCACCTACAGTCCCATACCTCTATACCTCCACCTACAGTCCCATACCTCTATACCTCCACCTACAGTCCGATACCTCCACCTACAGTCCCATACCTCTATACCTCCACCTACAGTCCCATACCTCTATACCTCCACCTACAGTCCCATACCTCCACCTACATTCCCATACCTCTATACCTCCAACTACAGTCCCATACCACTATACCTCCACCTACAGTCCCATACCTCTATAGCTCCACCTACAGTCCCATACCTCCACCTACATTCCCATACCTATATACCTCCACCTACAGTCCCATACCTCTATACCTCCACCTACAGTCCCATACCTCTATTCCTCCACCTACAGTCCCATACCTCTATACCTCCACCTACAGTCCCATACCTCCACATACAGTCCCATACCTCTATACCTCCACCTACAGTCCCATACCACTATACCTCCACCTACAGTCCCATACTTATATAGCTCCACCTACAGTCCCATACCTCCACCTACTGTCCCATACCTCTATACCTCCACCTACAGTCCCATACCTCTATACCTCCACCTACAGTCCCATACCTCTATACCTCCACCTACAGTCCCATACCTCTTTACCTCCACCTACAGTCCCATACCTCTATACCTCCACCTACAGTCCCATACCTCTATACCTCCACCTACAGACCCATACCTCTATACCTCCACCTACAGTCCAATACCTCTATACTTCCACCTACAGTCCCATACCTCTATACCTCCACCTACAGTCCCATACCTCTATACCTCCACCTACAGTCCCATACCTCTATACCTCCACCTACAGTCCCATACCACCACCTACAGTCCCATACCTCTATACCTCCACCTACAGTCCCATACCTCTTTAACTCCACCTACAGTCCTATACATCTATACCTCCACCTACAGTCCCATACCTCTATACCTCCAACTACAGTCCTATACCTCCACCTGCAGTCCCATACCTCTATACCTCCACCTACAGTCCCATACCTCTATACCTCCACCTACAGTCCCATACCTCTATACCTCCACCTACAGTCCCATACCTCCACCTACAGTCCCATACCTCTATACCTCCACCTACAGTCCCATACCTCTATACCTCCACCTACAGTCCCATACCTCCACCTACAGTCCCATACCTCTATACCTCCACCTACAGTCCCATACCACTATACCTCCACCTACAGTCCCATACCTCTATACCTCCACCTACAGTCCCATACGTCCACCTACAGTCCCATACCTCTATACCTCCACCTACAGTCCCATACCACTATACCTCCACCTACAGTCCCATACCTCTATACCTCCACCTGCAGTCCCATACCTCTATACCTCCACCTACAGTCCCATACCTCTATACCTCCACCTACAGTCCCATACCTCTATACCTCCACCTACAGTCCCATACCTCTATACCTCCACCTACAGTCCCATACCTCTATACCTCCATCTACAGTCCCATACCTCTATACCACCACCTACAGTCCCATACCTCTATACCTCCACCTGTAGTCCCATACCTCTATGCCTCCACCTACAGACCCATACCTTTATACCTCCACCTACATTCCCATACCTCTATACCTCCACCTACAGTCCCATACCTCTATACCTCCACCTACAGTCCCATACCTCTATACCTCCACCTACAGTCCCATACCTCCACCTACAGTCCCATACCTCTATACCTCCACCTAAAGTCCCATAACTCTATTCCTCCACCTACAATCCCATACCTCCACCTACAGTCCCTTACCTCTATACCTAAACCTACAGTCCCATACCTCTATACCTCCACCTACATTCCCATACCTCTATACCTCCTCCTACAGTCCAATACCTCTATACCTCCACCTACAGTCCCATACCTCTATACCTCCACCTACAGTCCCATACCTCTATACCTCCACCTACAGTCCCATACCTCTTTACCTCCACCTACAGTCCCATACCTCTACCTACAGTCAAATACCTCTATACCTCCACCTACAGTCCCATACCTCTATACCTCCACCTACAGTCCCATACCTCTATACCTCCACCTACAGTCCCATACCTCTATACCTCCACCTACAGTCCGATACCTCCACCTACAGTCCCATACCTCTATACCTCCACCTACAGTCCGATACCTCCACCTACAGTCCCATACCTCTATACCTCCACCTACAGTCCCATACCTCTATACCTCCACCTACAGTCCGATACCTCCACCTACAGTCCCATACCTCTATACCTCCACCTACAGTCCCATACCTCTATACCTCCACCTACAGTCCCATACCTCCACCTACATTCCCATACCTCTATACCTCCAACTACAGTCCCATACCACTATACCTCCACCTACAGTCCCATACCTCTATAGCTCCACCTACAGTCCCATACCTCCACCTACATTCCCATACCTATATACCTCCACCTACAGTCCCATACCTCTATACCTCCACCTACAGTCCCATACCTCTATTCCTCCACCTACAGTCCCATACCTCTATACCTCCACCTACAGTCCCATACCTCCACATACAGTCCCATACCTCTATACCTCCACCTACAGTCCCATACCACTATACCTCCACCTACAGTCCCATACTTCTATAGCTCCACCTACAGTCCCATACCTCCACCTACTGTCCCATACCTCTATACCTCCACCTACAGTCCCATACCTCTATACCTCCACCTACAGTCCCATACCTCTATACCTCCACCTACAGTCCCATACCTCTTTACCTCCACCTACAGTCCCATACCTCTATACCTCCACCTACAGTCCCATACCTCTATACCTCCACCTACAGACCCATACCTCTATACCTCCACCTACAGTCCAATACCTCTATACTTCCACCTACAGTCCCATACCTCTATACCTCCACCTACAGTCCCATACCTCTATACCTCCACCTACAGTCCCATACCTCTATACCTCCACCTACAGACCCATACCTCTATACCTCCACCTACAGTCCCATACCTCCACCTACAGTCCCATACCTCTATAACTCCACCTACAGTCCCATACCTCTATACCTCCACCTACAGTCCCATACCTCCACCTACATTCCCATACCTCTATACCTCCAACTACAGTCCCGTACCACTATACCTCCACCTACAGTCCCATACCTCTATACCTCCACCTACAGTCCCATACCTCTATACCTCCACCTACAGTCCCATACCTCTATTCCTCCACCTACAGTCCCATACCTCTATACCTCCACCTACAGTCCCATACCTCCACCTACAGTCCCATACCTCTATACCTCCACCTACAGTCCCATACCACTATACCTCCACCTACAGTCCCATACCTCTATAGCTCCACCTACAGTCCCATACCTCCACCTACAGTCCCATACCTCTATACCTCCACCTACAGTCCCATACCTCTATACCTCCACCTACAGTCCCATACCTCTATACCTCCACCTACAGTCCAATACCTCTATACTTCCACCTACAGTCCCATACCTCTATACCTCCACCTACAGTCCCATACCTCTATACCTCCACCTACAGTCCCATACCTCTATACCTCCACCTACAGTCCAATACCACCACCTACAGTCCCATACCTCTATACCTCCACCTACAGTCCCATAACTCTTTAACTCCACCTACAGTCCTATACCTCTATACCTCCACCTACAGTCCCATACTTCTATACCTCCAACTACAGTCCTATACCTCCACCTGCAGTCCCATACCTCTATACCTCCACCTACAGTCCCATACCTCTATACCTCCACCTACAGTCCCATACCTCTATATCTCCACCTACAGTCCCATACCTCCACCTACAGTCCCATACCTCTATACCTCCACCTACAGTCCCATACCTCTATACCTCCACCTACAGTCCCATACGTCCACCTACAGTCCCATACCTCTATACCTCCACCTACAGTCCCATACCACTATACCTCCACCTACAGTCCCATACCTCTATACCTCCACCTGCAGTCCCATACCTCTATACCTCCACCTACAGTCCCATACCTCTATACCTCCACCTACAGTCCCATACCTCTATACCTCCACCTACAGTCCCATACCTCTATACCTCCACCTACAGTCCCATACCTCTATACCTCCATCTACAGTCCCATACCTCTATACCACCACCTACAGTCCCATACCTCTATACCTCCACCTGTAGTCCCATACCTCTATGCCTCCACCTACAGACCCATACCTTTATACCTCCACCTACAGTCCCATACCTCTATACCTCCACCTACAGTCCCATACCTCTATACCTCCACCTACAGTCCCATACCTCTATACCTCCACCTACAGTCCCATACCTCTATTCCTCCACCTACAGTCCCATACCTCTATACCTCCACCTACAGTCCCATACCTCCACCTACAGTCCCATACCTCTATACCTCCACCTACAGTCCCATACCACTATACCTCCACCTACAGTCCCATACCTCTATAGCTCCACCTACAGTCCCATACCTCCACCTACAGTCCCATACCTCTATACCTCCACCTACAGTCCCATACCTCTATACCTCCACCTACAGTCCCATACCTCTATACCTCCACCTACAGTCCAATACCTCTATACTTCCACCTACAGTCCCATACCTCTATACCTCCACCTACAGTCCCATACCTCTATACCTCCACCTACAGTCCCATACCTCTATACCTCCACCTACAGTCCAATACCACCACCTACAGTCCCATACCTCTATACCTCCACCTACAGTCCCATAACTCTTTAACTCCACCTACAGTCCTATACCTCTATACCTCCACCTACAGTCCCATACCTCTATACCTCCAACTACAGTCCTATACCTCCACCTGCAGTCCCATACCTCTATACCTCCACCTACAGTCCCATACCTCTATACCTCCACCTACAGTCCCATACCTCTATATCTCCACCTACAGTCCCATACCTCCACCTACAGTCCCATACCTCTATACCTCCACCTACAGTCCCATACCTCTATACCTCCACCTACAGTCCCATACGTCCACCTACAGTCCCATACCTCTATACCTCCACCTACAGTCCCATACCACTATACCTCCACCTACAGTCCCATACCTCTATACCTCCACCTGCAGTCCCATACCTCTATACCTCCACCTACAGTCCCATACCTCTATACCTCCACCTACAGTCCCATACCTCTATACCTCCACCTACAGTCCCATACCTCTATACCTCCACCTACAGTCCCATACCTCTATACCTCCATCTACAGTCCCATACCTCTATACCACCACCTACAGTCCCATACCTCTATACCTCCACCTGTAGTCCCATACCTCTATGCCTCCACCTACAGACCCATACCTTTATACCTCCACCTACAGTCCCATACCTCTATACCTCCACCTACAGTCCCATACCTCTATACCTCCACCTACAGTCCCATACCTCTATACCTCCACCTACAGTCCCATACCTCCACCTACAGTCCCATACCTCTATACCTCCACCTAAAGTCCCATAACTCTATACCTCCACCTACAATCCCATACCTCCACCTACAGTCCCTTACCTCTATACCTAAACCTACAGTCCCATACCTCTATACCTCCACCTACATTCCCATACCTCTATACCTCCTCCTACAGTCCAATACCTCTATACCTCCACCTACAGTCCCATACCTCTATACCTCCACCTACAGTCCCATACCTCTATACCTCCACCTACAGTCCCATACCTCTTTACCTCCACCTACAGTCCCATACCTCTACCTACAGTCAAATACCTCTATACCTCCACCTACAGTCCCATACCTCTATACCTCCACCTACAGTCCCATACCTCTATACCTCCACCTACAGTCCCATACCTCTATACCTCCACCTACAGTCCGATACCTCCACCTACAGTCCCATACCTCTATACCTCCACCTACAGTCCGATACCTCCACCTACAGTCCCATACCTCTATACCTCCACCTACAGTCCCATACCTCTATACCTCCACCTACAGTCCGATACCTCCACCTACAGTCCCATACCTCTATACCTCCACCTACAGTCCCATACCTCTATACCTCCACCTACAGTCCCATACCTCCACCTACATTCCCATACCTCTATACCTCCAACTACAGTCCCATACCACTATACCTCCACCTACAGTCCCATACCTCTATAGCTCCACCTACAGTCCCATACCTCCACCTACATTCCCATACCTATATACCTCCACCTACAGTCCCATACCTCTATACCTCCACCTACAGTCCCATACCTCTATTCCTCCACCTACAGTCCCATACCTCTATACCTCCACCTACAGTCCCATACCTCCACATACAGTCCCATACCTCTATACCTCCACCTACAGTCCCATACCACTATACCTCCACCTACAGTCCCATACTTCTATAGCTCCACCTACAGTCCCATACCTCCACCTACTGTCCCATACCTCTATACCTCCACCTACAGTCCCATACCTCTATACCTCCACCTACAGTCCCATACCTCTATACCTCCACCTACAGTCCCATACCTCTTTACCTCCACCTACAGTCCCATACCTCTATACCTCCACCTACAGTCCCATACCTCTATACCTCCACCTACAGACCCATACCTCTATACCTCCACCTACAGTCCAATACCTCTATACTTCCACCTACAGTCCCATACCTCTATACCTCCACCTACAGTCCCATACCTCTATACCTCCACCTACAGTCCCATACCTCTATACCTCCACCTACAGTCCCATACCACCACCTACAGTCCCATACCTCTATACCTCCACCTACAGTCCCATACCTCTTTAACTCCACCTACAGTCCTATACATCTATACCTCCACCTACAGTCCCATACCTCTATACCTCCAACTACAGTCCTATACCTCCACCTGCAGTCCCATACCTCTATACCTCCACCTACAGTCCCATACCTCTATACCTCCACCTACAGTCCCATACCTCTATACCTCCACCTACAGTCCCATACCTCCACCTACAGTCCCATACCTCTATACCTCCACCTACAGTCCCATACCTCTATACCTCCACCTACAGTCCCATACCTCCACCTACAGTCCCATACCTCTATACCTCCACCTACAGTCCCATACCACTATACCTCCACCTACAGTCCCATACCTCTATACCTCCACCTACAGTCCCATACGTCCACCTACAGTCCCATACCTCTATACCTCCACCTACAGTCCCATACCACTATACCTCCACCTACAGTCCCATACCTCTATACCTCCACCTGCAGTCCCATACCTCTATACCTCCACCTACAGTCCCATACCTCTATACCTCCACCTACAGTCCCATACCTCTATACCTCCACCTACAGTCCCATACCTCTATACCTCCACCTACAGTCCCATACCTCTATACCTCCATCTACAGTCCCATACCTCTATACCACCACCTACAGTCCCATACCTCTATACCTCCACCTGTAGTCCCATACCTCTATGCCTCCACCTACAGACCCATACCTTTATACCTCCACCTACATTCCCATACCTCTATACCTCCACCTACAGTCCCATACCTCTATACCTCCACCTACAGTCCCATACCTCTATACCTCCACCTACAGTCCCATACCTCCACCTACAGTCCCATACCTCTATACCTCCACCTAAAGTCCCATAACTCTATTCCTCCACCTACAATCCCATACCTCCACCTACAGTCCCTTACCTCTATACCTAAACCTACAGTCCCATACCTCTATACCTCCACCTACATTCCCATACCTCTATACCTCCTCCTACAGTCCAATACCTCTATACCTCCACCTACAGTCCCATACCTCTATACCTCCACCTACAGTCCCATACCTCTATACCTCCACCTACAGTCCCATACCTCTTTACCTCCACCTACAGTCCCATACCTCTACCTACAGTCAAATACCTCTATACCTCCACCTACAGTCCCATACCTCTATACCTCCACCTACAGTCCCATACCTCTATACCTCCACCTACAGTCCCATACCTCTATACCTCCACCTACAGTCCGATACCTCCACCTACAGTCCCATACCTCTATACCTCCACCTACAGTCCGATACCTCCACCTACAGTCCCATACCTCTATACCTCCACCTACAGTCCCATACCTCTATACCTCCACCTACAGTCCGATACCTCCACCTACAGTCCCATACCTCTATACCTCCACCTACAGTCCCATACCTCTATACCTCCACCTACAGTCCCATACCTCCACCTACATTCCCATACCTCTATACCTCCAACTACAGTCCCATACCACTATACCTCCACCTACAGTCCCATACCTCTATAGCTCCACCTACAGTCCCATACCTCCACCTACATTCCCATACCTATATACCTCCACCTACAGTCCCATACCTCTATACCTCCACCTACAGTCCCATACCTCTATTCCTCCACCTACAGTCCCATACCTCTATACCTCCACCTACAGTCCCATACCTCCACATACAGTCCCATACCTCTATACCTCCACCTACAGTCCCATACCACTATACCTCCACCTACAGTCCCATACTTCTATAGCTCCACCTACAGTCCCATACCTCCACCTACTGTCCCATACCTCTATACCTCCACCTACAGTCCCATACCTCTATACCTCCACCTACAGTCCCATACCTCTATACCTCCACCTACAGTCCCATACCTCTTTACCTCCACCTACAGTCCCATACCTCTATACCTCCACCTACAGTCCCATACCTCTATACCTCCACCTACAGACCCATACCTCTATACCTCCACCTACAGTCCAATACCTCTATACTTCCACCTACAGTCCCATACCTCTATACCTCCACCTACAGTCCCATACCTCTATACCTCCACCTACAGTCCCATACCTCTATACCTCCACCTACAGTCCCATACCACCACCTACAGTCCCATACCTCTATACCTCCACCTACAGTCCCATACCTCTTTAACTCCACCTACAGTCCTATACATCTATACCTCCACCTACAGTCCCATACCTCTATACCTCCAACTACAGTCCTATACCTCCACCTGCAGTCCCATACCTCTATACCTCCACCTACAGTCCCATACCGCTATACCTCCACCTACAGTCCCATACCTCTATACCTCCACCTACAGTCCCATACCTCCACCTACAGTCCCATACCTCTATACCTCCACCTACAGTCCCATACCTCTATACCTCCACCTACAGTCCCATACCTCCACCTACAGTCCCATACCTCTATACCTCCACCTACAGTCCCATACCACTATACCTCCACCTACAGTCCCATACCTCTATACCTCCACCTACAGTCCCATACGTCCACCTACAGTCCCATACCTCTATACCTCCACCTACAGTCCCATACCACTATACCTCCACCTACAGTCCCATACCTCTATACCTCCACCTGCAGTCCCATACCTCTATACCTCCACCTACAGTCCCATACCTCTATACCTCCACCTACAGTCCCATACCTCTATACCTCCACCTACAGTCCCATACCTCTATACCTCCACCTACAGTCCCATACCTCTATACCTCCATCTACAGTCCCATACCTCTATACCACCACCTACAGTCCCATACCTCTATACCTCCACCTGTAGTCCCATACCTCTATGCCTCCACCTACAGACCCATACCTTTATACCTCCACCTACATTCCCATACCTCTATACCTCCACCTACAGTCCCATACCTCTATACCTCCACCTACAGTCCCATACCTCTATACCTCCACCTACAGTCCCATACCTCCACCTACAGTCCCATACCTCTATACCTCCACCTAAAGTCCCATAACTCTATACCTCCACCTACAATCCCATACCTCCACCTACAGTCCCTTACCTCTATACCTAAACCTACAGTCCCATACCTCTATACCTCCACCTACATTCCCATACCTCTATACCTCCTCCTACAGTCCAATACCTCTATACCTCCACCTACAGTCCCATACCTCTATACCTCCACCTACAGTCCCATACCTCTATACCTCCACCTACAGTCCCATACCTCTTTACCTCCACCTACAGTCCCATACCTCTACCTACAGTCAAATACCTCTATACCTCCACCTACAGTCCCATACCTCTATACCTCCACCTACAGTCCCATACCTCTATACCTCCACCTACAGTCCCATACCTCTATACCTCCACCTACAGTCCGATACCTCCACCTACAGTCCCATACCTCTATACCTCCACCTACAGTCCGATACCTCCACCTACAGTCCCATACCTCTATACCTCCACCTACAGTCCCATACCTCTATACCTCCACCTACAGTCCGATACCTCCACCTACAGTCCCATACCTCTATACCTCCACCTACAGTCCCATACCTCTATACCTCCACCTACAGTCCCATACCTCCACCTACATTCCCATACCTCTATACCTCCAACTACAGTCCCATACCACTATACCTCCACCTACAGTCCCATACCTCTATAGCTCCACCTACAGTCCCATACCTCCACCTACATTCCCATACCTATATACCTCCACCTACAGTCCCATACCTCTATACCTCCACCTACAGTCCCATACCTCTATTCCTCCACCTACAGTCCCATACCTCTATACCTCCACCTACAGTCCCATACCTCCACATACAGTCCCATACCTCTATACCTCCACCTACAGTCCCATACCACTATACCTCCACCTACAGTCCCATACTTCTATAGCTCCACCTACAGTCCCATACCTCCACCTACTGTCCCATACCTCTATACCTCCACCTACAGTCCCATACCTCTATACCTCCACCTACAGTCCCATACCTCTATACCTCCACCTACAGTCCCATACCTCTTTACCTCCACCTACAGTCCCATACCTCTATACCTCCACCTACAGTCCCATACCTCTATACCTCCACCTACAGACCCATACCTCTATACCTCCACCTACAGTCCAATACCTCTATACTTCCACCTACAGTCCCATACCTCTATACCTCCACCTACAGTCCCATACCTCTATACCTCCACCTACAGTCCCATACCTCTATACCTCCACCTACAGTCCCATACCACCACCTACAGTCCCATACCTCTATACCTCCACCTACAGTCCCATACCTCTTTAACTCCACCTACAGTCCTATACATCTATACCTCCACCTACAGTCCCATACCTCTATACCTCCAACTACAGTCCTATACCTCCACCTGCAGTCCCATACCTCTATACCTCCACCTACAGTCCCATACCTCTATACCTCCACCTACAGTCCCATACCTCTATACCTCCACCTACAGTCCCATACCTCCACCTACAGTCCCATACCTCTATACCTCCACCTACAGTCCCATACCTCTATACCTCCACCTACAGTCCCATACCTCCACCTACAGTCCCATACCTCTATACCTCCACCTACAGTCCCATACCACTATACCTCCACCTACAGTCCCATACCTCTATACCTCCACCTACAGTCCCATACCTCTATACCTCCACCTACAGTCCCATACCTCTATACCTCCACCTACAGTCCCATACCTCTATACCTCCACCTACAGTCCCATTCCTCCACCTACAGTCCCATACCTCTATACCTCCACTTACAGTCCCATACCACTATACCTCCACCTACAGTCCCATACCACCACCTACAGTCCCATACCTCTATACCTCCACCTACAGTCCCATACCTCTATACCTCCACCTACAGTCCCATACCTCTATACCTCCACCTGCAGTCCCATACCTCTATACCTCCAACCACAGTCCCATACCTCTATACCTCCACCTGCAGTCCCATACCTCTATTCCTCCACCTACAGTCCCATACCTCTATACCTCCACCTGCAGTCCCATACCTCTAAACCTCCACCTACAGTCCCATACCTCTATACCTCCACCTACAGTCCCATACCACTATACCTCCACCTACAGTCCCATACCTCCACCTACAGTCCCATACCTCTATACCTCCACCTACAGTCCCATACCTCTATACCTCCACCTACAGTCCTATACCTCTATACCTCCACCTACAGTCCCATACCTCTATACCTCCACCTACAGTCCCATACCTCCACCTACAGTCCCATACCTCTATACCTCCACCTACAGTCCGATACCTCCACCTACAGTCCCATACCTCTATACCTCCACCTACAGTCCGATACCTCCACCTACAGTCCCATACCTCTATACCTCCACCTACAGTCCCATACCTCTATACCTCCACCTACAGTCCGATACCTCCACCTACAGTCCCATACCTCTATACCTCCACCTACAGTCCCATACCTCTATACCTCCACCTACAGTCCCATACCTCCACCTACATTCCCATACCTCTATACCTCCAACTACAGTCCCATACCACTATACCTCCACCTACAGTCCCATACCTCTATAGTTCCACCTACAGTCCCATACCTCCACCTACATTCCCATACCTATATACCTCCACCTACAGTCCCATACCTCTATACCTCCACCTACAGTCCCATACCTCTATTCCTCCACCTACAGTCCCATACCTCTATACCTGCACCTACAGTCCCATACCTCCACATACAGTCCCATACCTCTATACCTCCACCTACAGTCCCATACCACTATACCTCCACCTACAGTCCCATACTTCTATAGCTCCACCTACAGTCCCATACCTCCACCTACTGTCCCATACCTCTATACCTCCACCTACAGTCCCATACCTCTATACCTCCACCTACAGTCCCATACCTCTATACCTCCACCTACAGTCCCATACCTCTTTACCTCCACCTACAGTCCCATACCTCTATACCTCCACCTACAGTCCCATACCTCTATACCTCCACCTACAGACCCATACCTCTATACCTCCACCTACAGTCCAATACCTCTATACTTCCACCTACAGTCCCATACCTCTATACCTCCACCTACAGTCCCATACCTCTATACCTCCACCTACAGTCCCATACCTCTATACCTCCACCTACAGTCCCATACCACCACCTACAGTCCCATACCTCTATACCTCCACCTACAGTCCCATACCTCTTTAACTCCACCTACAGTCCTATACATCTATACCTCCACCTACAGTCCCATACCTCTATACCTCCAACTACAGTCCTATACCTCCACCTGCAGTCCCATACCTCTATACCTCCACCTACAGTCCCATACCTCTATACCTCCACCTACAGTCCCATACCTCTATACCTCCACCTACAGTCCCATACCTCCACCTACAGTCCCATACCTCTATACCTCCACCTACAGTCCCATACCTCTATACCTCCACCTACAGTCCCATACCTCCACCTACAGTCCCATACCTCTATACCTCCACCTACAGTCCCATACCACTATACCTCCACCTACAGTCCCATACCTCTATACCTCCACCTACAGTCCCATACCTCTATACCTCCACCTACAGTCCCATACCTCTATACCTCCACCTACAGTCCCATACCTCTATACCTCCACCTACAGTCCCATTCCTCCACCTACAGTCCCATACCTCTATACCTCCACTTACAGTCCCATACCACTATACCTCCACCTACAGTCCCATACCACCACCTACAGTCCCATACCTCTATACCTCCACCTACAGTCCCATACCTCTATACCTCCACCTACAGTCCCATACCTCTATACCTCCACCTGCAGTCCCATACCTCTATACCTCCAACCACAGTCCCATACCTCTATACCTCCACCTGCAGTCCCATACCTCTATTCCTCCACCTACAGTCCCATACCTCTATACCTCCACCTGCAGTCCCATACCTCTAAACCTCCACCTACAGTCCCATACCTCTATACCTCCACCTACAGTCCCATACCACTATACCTCCACCTACAGTCCCATACCTCCACCTACAGTCCCATACCTCTATACCTCCACCTACAGTCCCATACCTCTATACCTCCACCTACAGTCCTATACCTCTATACCTCCACCTACAGTCCCATACCTCTATACCTCCACCTACAGTCCCATACCTCCACCTACAGTCCCATACCTCTATACCTCCACCTACAGTCCCATACCTCTATACCTCCACCTACAGTCCCATAACTCTATACCTCCACCTACAGTCCCATACCTCCACCTACAGTCCCATACCTCGATACCTAAACCTACAGTCCCATACCTCTATACCTCCACCTACAGTCCCATACCTCTATACCTCCTCCTACAGTCCCATACCTCTATACCTCCACCTGCTGTCCCATACCTCCATACCTCCACCTACAGTCCCATACCTCTATACCTCCACCTACAGTCCCATACCTCTTTACCTCCACCTACCGTCCCATACCTCTACCTACAGTCAAATACCTCTATACCTCCACCTACAGTCCCATACCTCTATACCTCCACCTACAGTCCCATACCTCTATACCTCCACCTGCAGTCCCATACCTCTATACCTCCACCTAAAGTCCCATACCTCTATACCTCCACCTACAGTCCCATACCTCTATACCTCCACCTACAGTCCCATACCTCTATACCTCCATCTACAGTCCCATACCTCTATACCACCACCTACAGTCCCATACCTCTATACCACCACCTGCAGTCCCATACCTCTATACCTCCACCTACAGTCCCATACCTCTATACCTCCACCTACAGTCCCATACCTCTATACCTCCACCTACAGTCCCATACCTCTATACCTCCATCTACAGTCCCATACCTCTATACCTCCATCTACAGTCCCATACCTCTATACCACCACCTACAGTCCCATACCTCTATACCTCCACCTGTAGTCCCATACCTCTATACCTCCACCTACAGACCCATACCTTTATACCTCCACCTACAGTCCCATACCTCTATACCTCCACCTACAGTCCCATACCTCTATACCTCCACCTACAGTCCCATAACTCTATACCTCCACCTACAGTCCCATACCTCTATACCTCCACCTACAGTCCCATACCTCCACCTACAGTCCCATACCTCTATACCTCCACCTACAGTCCCATACCTCTATACCTCCACCTACAGTCCCATACCTCTATACCTCCACCTACAGTCCCATACCTCTATACCTCCACCTACAGTCCCATACCTCTATACCTCCACTACAGTCCCATAGCACCACCTACAGTCCCATACCTCTATACCTCCACCTGCAGTCCCATACCTCTATACCTCCACCTACAGTCCCATACATCTATACCTCCACCTACAGTCCCATGCCTCTATACCTCCACCTACAGTCCCATACATCTATACCTCCACCTACAGTCCCATACCTCTACCTACAGTCCATACCTCCACCTACAGTCCCATACCTCTATACCTCCACCTACAGTCCATACCTCCACCTACAGTCCCATACCTCTATACATCCACCTACAGTCCCATACCTCTATACCTCCACCTACAGTCCCATACCTCTATACCTCCACCTACAGTCCCATACCTCTATACCTCCACCTGCAGTCCCATACCACTATACCTCCACCTACAGTCCCATTCCTCTATACCTCCACCTGCAGTCCCATACCTCTATACCTCCACCTACAGTCCCATACCTCTATACCTCCACATGCAGTCCCATACCTCTATACCTCCACCTACAGTCCCATACCTCTATACCTCCACCTACAGTCACATACCACTGTACCTCCACCTACAGTCCCATACCTCTATACCTCCACCTACAGTCCCATACCTCTATACCTCCACCTACAGTCCTATACCTCTACCTACAGTCCATACCTCCACCTACAGTCCCATACCTCTATACCTCCACCTACAGTCCCATACCTCTATACCTCCACCTCCACCTACAGTCCCATACCTCTATACCTCCACCTACAGTCCCATACCTCTATACCTCCCCCTACAGTCCCATACCTCTATACCTCCCCCTACAGTCCCATACCTCTATACCTCCACCTACAGTCCCATACCTCCACCTACAGTCCCATACCTCTATACCTCCACCTACAGTCCCAAACCTCTATACCTCCACCTACAGTCCCATACCTCCACCTTCAGTCCCATACCTCTATACCTCCACCTACAGTCCCATACCACTATACCTCCACCTACAGTCCCATACCTCTATACCTCCACCTACAGTCCCATACCTCTATACCTCCACCTACAGTCCCATACCTCCACCTACAGTCCCATACCTCTATACCTCCACCTACAGTCCCATACCTCTATACCTCCACCTACAGTCCCATACCTCTATACCTCCACCTACAGTCCCATACCTCTACCTACAGTCCATACCTCCACCTAAAGTCCCATACCTCTATACCTCCACCTACAGTCCCATACCTCTATACCTCCACCTACAGTCCATACCTCCACCTACAGTCCCATACCTCTATACCTCCACTTACAGTCCCATACCTCTATACCTCCACCTACAGTCCCATACCTCTATACCTCCACCTACAGTCCCATACCTCTATACCTCCACCTACAGTCCCATACCTCTATACCTCCACCTACAGTCCTATACCTCTATACCTCCACCTACAGTCCCATAACTCTATACCTCCACCTACAGTCCCATACCTCTATACCTCCACCTACAGTCCCATACCTCTATACCTCCACCTACAGTCCCATACCTCCACCTACAGTCCCATACCTCTATACCTCCACCTACAGTCCCATACCACTATACCTCCACCTACAGTCCCATACCTCTATACCTCCACCTACAGTCCCATACCTCTATACCTCCACCTACAGTCCCATACCTCTATACCTCCACCTACAGACCCATACCTCTATACCTCCACCTACAGTCCCATACCTCCACCTACAGTCCCATACCTCTATACCTCCACCTACAGTCCCATACCTCTATACCTCCACCTACAGTCCCATACCTCTGTACCTCCACCTACAGTCCCATACCTCTATTCCTCCACCTACAGTCCCATACCTCTATACCTCCACCTACAGTCCCATACCTCCACCTACAGTCCCATACCTCTATACCTCCACCTACAGTCCCATACCACTATACCTCCACCTACAGTCCCATACCTCTATAGCTCCACCTACAGTCCCATACCTCCACCTACAGTCCCATACCTCTATACCTCCACCTACAGTCCCATACCTCTATACCTCCACCTACAATCCCATACCTCTATACCTCCACCTACAGTCCCATACCTCTTTACCTCCACCTACAGTCCCATACCTCTATACCTCCACCTACAGTCCCATACCTCTATACCTCCACCTACAGTCCCATACCTCTATACCTCCACCTACAGTCCAATACCTTTATACCTCCACCTACAGTCCCATACCTCTATACCTCCACCTACAGTCCCATACCTCTATACCTCCACCTACAGTCCCATACCTCTATACCTCCACCTACAGTCCCATACCTCCACCTACAGTCCCATACCTCCACCTACAGTCCCATACCTCTATACCTCCACCTACAGTCCCATACCTCTATACCTCCACCTACAGTCCCATACCTCTATACCTCCACCTACAGTCCCATACCTCTATACCTCCACCTACAGTCCAATACCTCTATACCTCCACCTACAGTCTCATACCTCTATACCTCCACCTACAGTCCCATACCTCTACCTACAGTCCCATACCTCTATACCTCCACCTACAGTCCCATACCTCTATACCTCCACCTACAGTCCCATACCTCTATACCTCCACCTACAGTCCCATACCTCTATACCTCCACCTACAGTCCCATACCACTATACCTCCACCTACAGTCCCATACCTCTATACCTCCACCTACAGTCCCATACCTCCACCTACAGTCCCATACCTCTATACCTCCACCTACAGTCCCATACCTCTATACCTCCACCTACAGTCCCATACCTCCACCTACAGTCCCATACCTCCACCTACAGTCCCATACCTCTATACCTCCACCTACAGTCCCATACCTCTATACCTCCACCTACAGTCCCATACCTCTATACCTCCACCTACAGTCCCATACCTCTATACCTCCACCTACAGTCCCATACCTCTATACCTCCACCTACAGTCCCATACCTCTATACCTCCACCTACAGTCCCATACCTCTATACCTCCACCTACAGTCCCATACCTCTATACCTCCACCTACAGTCCCATACCTCTATACCTCCACCTACAGTCCCATACCTCTATACCTCCACCTACAGTCCCATACATCTATACCTCCACCTACAGTCCCATACCTCTATACCTCCACCTACAGTCCCATACCTCTATACCTCCACCTACAGTCCCATACCTCTACCTACAGTCCCATACCTCTATACCTCCACCTACAGTCCCATACCTCTATACCTCCACCTACAGTCCCATACCTCCACCTACAGTCCCATACCTCTATACCTCCATGGGGAGTTTAGTGTAGCAGGGCATTGCGTCCCCCCCCCCCTCTAAGAGGTGTGCGTATCACCCCAGCTAACAAACTAACCCTGGTTCAGATGACCATCCTACCCATGCTAGATAACTAAGGCCTCACTCCCCCCTATCTGAGATATCTACTGCAGCCCTCATCCTCCCCATACAACACCCGTTCACTCCCCCCTATCTGAGATATCTACTGCAGCCCTCATCCTCCCCATACAACACCCGTTCACTCCCCCCTATCTGAGATATCTACTGCAGCCCTCATCCTCCCCATACAACACCCGTTCACTCCCCCCCTATCTGAGATATCTACTGCAGCCCTCATCCTCCCCATACAACACCCGTTCACTCCCCCCTATCTGAGATATCTACTGCAGCCCTCATCCTCCCCATACAGCACCCGTTCACTCCCCCCTATCTGAGATATCTACTGCAGCCCTCATCCTCCCCATACAGCACCCGTTCTGCCAGTCACATTCTGTTAAAGGTCCCCAAAGCGAACACATCTCTGGGTCGCTCCTCTTTTCAGTTCGCTGCAGCCAGCGACTGGAACGAGCTGCAACAAACACTCAAACTGGACGGTTTTATCTCCATCTCTTCATTCAAAGACTCAATCATGGACACTCTTACTGACTGTTGTGTCTGCTTTGTGTGATGTATTGATGTTTCTACCTTCTTGTCTTTTGTGCTGTTGTCTGTTCCCAATAATGTTTGTACCCTGTTTTGTGCTGCTGTCATGTTGTGTTGCTACCATGTTGTGTTGTCATGTGTTGCTGTCATGTTGTGTTGCTACCATGTTGTGTTGCTACCATGTTGTGTTGTCATGTTGTTGCTACCATGTTGTTGTCATGTGTTGCTGCCTTCCTATGTTGTTGGTCTTAGGTCTCTCTCTTTATGTAGTGTAGTGGTGTCTCTCTCTCTATGTAGTGTAGTGTTGTCTCTCTTTATGTAGTGTAGTGGTGTCTCTCTCTATGTAGTGTAGTGTTGTCTCTCTTTATGTAGTGTAGTGTTGTCTCTATGTAGTGTAGTGTTGTCTCTCTTTATGTAGTGTAGTGTTGTCTCTATGTAGTGTAGTGTTGTCTCTCTTTATGTAGTGTAGTGTTGTCTCTCTTTATGTAGTGTAGTGTTGTCTCTATGTAGTGTAGTGTTGTCTCTCTTTATGTAGTGTAGTGTTGTCTCTCTTTATGTAGTGTTGTCTCTCTTTATGTAGTGTTGTGGTGTCTCTCCTTATGTAGTGTTGTCTCTCTTTATGTAGTGTAGTGTTGTCTCTCTCTATGTAGTGTAGTGTTGTCTCTCTTTATGTAGTGTTGTCTCTCTTTATGTAGTGTTGTCTCTCTTTATGTAGTGTTGTGGTGTCTTCTCCTTATGTAGTGTTGTCTCTCTTTATGTAGTGTAGTGGTGTCTCTTCTCTATGTAGTGTAGTGTTGTCTCTCTTTATGTAGTGTAGTGTTGTCTCTCTCTATGTAGTGTAGTGTTGTCTCTCTTTATGTAGTGTAGTGTTGTCTCTATGTAGTGTAGTGTTGTCTCTCTTTATGTAGTGTAGTGTTGTCTCTATGTAGTGTAGTGTTGTCTCTCTTTATGTAGTGTAGTGTTGTCTCTCTTTATGTAGTGTAGTGTTGTCTCTATGTAGTGTAGTGTTGTCTCTCTTTATGTAGTGTAGTGTTGTCTCTCTTTATGTAGTGTTGTCTCTCTTTATGTAGTGTTGTGGTGTCTCTCCTTATGTAGTGTTGTCTCTCTTTATGTAGTGTAGTGTTGTCTCTCTATGTAGTGTAGTGTTGTCTCTCTTTATGTAGTGTTGTCTCTCTTTATGTAGTGTTGTCTCTCTTTATGTAGTGTTGTGGTGTCTCTCCTTATGTAGTGTTGTCTCTCTTTATGTAGTGTAGTGTTGTCTCTCTTTATGCAGTGGTGTCTCTTCTTTATGTAGTGGTGCTCTCTCTTATTATGTAGTGTTGTCTCTCTCTATGTAGTGTTGTGTTGTCTCTCTCTATGTAGTGTAGTGTTGTCTCTCTCTATGTAGTGTAGTGTTGTCTCTCTTTATGTAGTGTTGTCTCTCTTTATGTAGTGTTGTCTACTCTTTATGTAGTGTAGTGTTGTCTCTATGTAGTGTTGTGTTGTCTCTCTCTATGTAGTGTTGTGTTGTCTCTCTCTATGTAGTGTAGTGTTGTCTCTCTTTATGTAGTGTTGTGGTGTCTCTCTTTATGTAGTGTTGTCTCTCTCCTTATGTAGTGTTGTCTCTCTTTATGTAGTGTTGTGTTGTCTCTCTCTATGTAGTGTAGTGTTGTCTCTCTTTATGTAGTGTTGTCTCTCTTTATGTAGTGTTGTCTCTCTCTATGTAGTGTAGTGTTGTCTCTCTTTATGTAGTGTAGTGTTGTCTCTCTTTATGTAGTGTAGTGTTGTCTCTCTTTATGTAGTGTAGTGTTGTCTCTCTTTATGTAGTGTTGTCTCTCTTTATGTAGTGTAGTGTTGTCTCTCTTTATGTAGTGTAGTGTTGTCTCTCTCTATGTAGTGTAGTGGTGTCTCTCTTTATGTAGTGTTGTCTCTATGTAGTGTAGTGTTGTCTCTCTTTATGTAGTGTTGTCTCTCTCTATGTAGTGTTGTCTCTCTCTATGTAGTGTTGTCTCTCTTTATGTAGTGTTGTGTTGTCTCTCTCTATGTAGTGTAGTGTTGTCTCTCTTTATGTAGCGTTGTCTCTCTTTATGTAGTGTTGTCTCTCTATGTAGTGTAGTGTTGTCTCTCTTTATGTAGTGTAGTGTTGTCTCTCTCTATGTAGTGTTGTCTCTTTTTATGTAGTGTAGTGTTGTCTCTCTTTATGTAGTGTTGTCTCTCTTTATGTAGTGTAGTGTTGTCTCTCTTTATGTAGTGTAGTGTTGTCTCTCTCTATGTAGTGTAGTGGTGTCTCTCTTTATGTAGTGTTGTCTCTATGTGAGTGTAGTGTTGTCTCTCTTTATGTAGTGGTGTCTCTCTCTATGTAGTGTTGTCTCTCTTTATGTAGTGTAGTGTTGTCTCTCTCTATGTAGTGTAGTGGTGTCTCTCTTTATGTAGTGTTGTCTCTCTCTATGTAGTGTTGTCTCTCTCTATGTAGTGTTGTCTCTCTCTATGTAGTGTTTTGTCTCTTGTCGTGATGTGTGTTTTGTCCTATATTTTAGTTTTAATCCCGCCCCCCCAGCAGGTCTTTTGCCTTTTGGTGGGCCGTCATTGGTAATAAGAATTTGTTCTTAACTGACTAGTTAATAAATGTTATCACAACACAGTCTGGGTAATGTGACACCAATGTTATCACAACACAGAAGTTTGTATTGTATTTGAAACATTTCAGAAATGTGATTGTGCCTCAGGAATGTGAATAGCCCTTCCCTCCCTCCCTCCCTCCCTCCCTCCCTCCCTCCCTCCCTCCATCCCTCCATCCCTCCCTCCCTCCCCTCCCCCTCCCTCCCTCCCTCCCTCCCTCCCTCCATCCCTCCCTCCCTCCCTCCCTCCCTCCCTCCCTTCTCTCCCTCTCTCTCCCTCCCTCCTCCCTCCCTCTCTCCCTCCCTCCCTCCCTTCTCTCCCTCCCTCCCTCCCTCCCTCCTCTCCCTCTCTCCCTCCCTCCCTCCCTTCTCTCCCTCCCTCTCCCTCCCTCCCTCTCCCTCCCCTCTCTCCCTCCCTCCCTCCCCTCCCTTCTCTCCACTTCTCTCCCTCCCTCCCTCTCTCTCCCTCCCACCCTCCCCTCTCTCCCTCCCTCCCTCCCTCCCTT